>NW_025847587.1:247264-257823 GCF_002878395.1 Capsicum annuum | reverse complement strand
TTTTTTTTTGACATTAACTTTCCCTCCATTTTCAAATCCCTCCCATTATGAAAATCCACTACTGACTATATAACTTTCAACCAACTCTCCAAATTCCAGAATCCTTCAAATCTTTGGTAACAAAAGACAAACATTAATTTACTTTCCAAAACAAAAAACCTATTACTTGATTTCATTTTCTATATAAACCTCCTTCTTATATGTTGTTTTCCTCATCATTATAAAGAATTCTCGTCTTAAAAAGCCTTAAAATCTCATTCTTTCCACAAAAAATCTAGACTTTTTTCCTCAAAGAAAAATCTTGATTTCATTGAAAAACTTTCTTTCTTAAAATTTATCAAAAAAGAACTTGATTTTCATCATTTTTTGTTGCTTTTCTTTCCATGGATAACAAAAAAAACCAACACAAACCTGTGTTGATTCTTTTAAGGATTTGATTGGTTCAGAAAATGATGCTTTTTTTGAATAAAGAAGATTCCAAAAGTGTTGAATCTTCTGATTCTGATCCTTGGATTGATAGTTCTAGTTCTGATAAGGATGATGATTCAAATACAGTGGACTCAAAATGGTTTGCTGATGATGGACCAATTGATGCTAAGCCCAAATATGATTTTGAAGTTACGCTCATTACTCAGCTCAAATATGATTTTGAGGTTAAGCCCATTTCTGAATCCAAATATAATTTTGAGGTTAATCCCATAAAGTCAATTGAGCCCAAATTTGTTTTTGAGGTGAAGCCCATTAGCTCAATTGAGCCCAGATATGATTTTGAGGTGAAGCTCATTAACTCAATTGAGCCCAAATTTGATTTTGAGCTTAAGCCCATCACCTCAGTTGGGCCCAAATGTGATTTGGAAGCTAAGCCCATTGAGCTAGTTGGGCCTAAGTCTGATTTTAAAGCAAAGCCCATCAAGACAATTGAGCCCAAATGTGATTTTGGAAGAGAGAGTGAAGAAAATAAGCCTTTGATGACATCTAATGCGTTAAAAACTTACAAGGTATGGACTTTTAAAACTCTTATAATCATGTAAACAATTTATCCCTTTATCCCTTTTAGCCTATACTTTTAGTCAATATACATCAATTATAGACTAGTTATACATGAATTATAATATACTATACATCTGCCAACTACTTTTAGTTAATTGTTCTAGTCTTTGTTATGGCATCTCAATTGACTGTGTTGTCCGAGCTATCTTTGTTATGGCATCTTAATTGTGTTGTCCGAGCTAGCTTCATACACCACGACTAAATGTATGTATATTATGTATAACATTTCTGTTATATTTGTATCAGCTAATATGTGTATATGTATGTATATTTGTATGTATATATCAGTTAAGATTCTCATATTTTTGTCATTTTTGTTGTTCTATCAGGGTGCTGGACTTGTTAACTTAGGGAATACATGCTTTTTGAATGCGGTATTGCAATGTTTCATGCACGCGGTGCCATTGTTTCACCTCCTTCTGCATAACGCTCATGTAGTGCCATGTGATCGTAAGGACAATTGTTTCTCAAAGATATCTGTTGTTTTGTTTGAGTTATTATTGATATTCTGTTCATTTCGTTTTTGTATAGTCGTTGCAGGTTTTTGTTTAATCTGCGTTTTCAAAGAGCTTCTTGGCCATTCATTGGTTTATGGGGCTTATGAAGGTCTTTGTGTCTCACCGTGGATATTTGTTGATAATTTGAGCTTTATTTTCTTCTGAAGTTTACTTTTGATTTTACACGTTGCTACTGCAAGCATCGAAAACAACATTCTCATCGATGATGATTGATGAACGGTTGTCTAGTTTGTGGTCCTTAACGTTGTGAAAATATCAGATTTTTCGTCTGGTTTCCATAAGTATCAGCAAGAAGATGCTCACGAATTCTTGCAATGCTTTCTCAATCGGCTTGAAAGCCGATGCAGTGACATTGTCCAACAAGTTTTTGGTGGCCGGCTTGTCAGCAAGGTAAGCATACATGAATACTATCGTATTCTTCATATGCATCTTGTATGAAGTTTGTAATGTTAATCTTTCTCAAATTGCAGCTTCGCTGTTGCAACTGTGGCCACTACTCCAACACTTACGAGCCTCTTATAGACGTGAGCTTGGAGATCAAAGATGCCGACAGCTTGCATTCAGCGTTGGAGTCATTCACAAGAGTTGAGAAACTCGACGATCCAGAGATCAAGTATACTTGTGAAAGATGTAAGGTGCAAGTCTCAATCGAGAAGCAGCTGATGCTATACGATGCCCCTTCTGTCGCTATCTTCCATTTGAAGAGGTTCCAGAATGACGGCTCTGTTGTGGGGAAGGTTGACAAGCATGTTTCATTTCTGGTGGAACTGGACTTGCTTCCTTACACCGATAACAACCAAACCAACAATGTGAGTATCTGTTAGTACATTTACTTTATAAAAACTTTCTTCCCGTCGTTTCATCCTTTGTTAGCTGTAACATGATGTTATTTTCAATTTTTACTTGTCTCGACAGGAACAAATGAAGTACGGTCTTTATGCAGTTATAGTGCACGCCGGGGCTACATCCAGTTCGGGACACTATTACTGCTTCATTTGTGCTGAACCAAATGAATGGTACAAATTTGATGACTCGATGGTAAGTAGAATAGTGCAATCATATTCTCTGTTATATGTCGCTGATAGTCTATTTGGCCAAGCTTCTTGAACGACAACTAACTTGATATTATGTTCGATTGTCATAGATAACTCGGGTTCATGAAGATGTTGTTTTGGCAGAAGAAGCATATATTATGTTTTATGCAAAGAGAGATACTCTATGGTTTTCAGATTTTGTTGCACTGGAACTGCATTCATTCCCTCAGACAGTTAGTGAATCCAATGCTGCTGCAGTCGACACATCTTCGTCTGCTCCAAGACCAACGGGTGCTATCAACTCTTCGTATTTTCATGAACTCATGAAGATTGTGGATAATGAATTGAAGAAGACTGCGCAAACGTCTACTCCAGGACCGGCTAGTGCTGTTAACTCTTCAATAGAAAACAACGCGTCTCAGGACGTTGGTGTGATCGAAAGAATGGCACCATCTAGACCTCAAAGTACACTAGGTAAACTCATCTTCAATTTCTATTTGTTGGTGAGTCATGTCATTAGCTTACTACTCCTTCCGTTCACTTTTACTTGCAAATATATTTTAAGTACTGTGTACTTGTTTGAAGAGTATTACACCTCTACCAACTGTTTTGTTTACAACGTCTGCAGATCAAGTTTCTAGCGAAAATCAATGGCAGATGGATCCTGAGCAAGATACGGGAATAATGCTGGCGTGTTCTATGATTAAGAAAAGAGTTCCGGGTCCAAGAGGTGAAGAACTCATGGCTGCATTACGCAGATTAGGCAGCTGTGGAAGTTCTCTGAATGAGAAAAGGAGAAAAATGGAAGTTTAGTTGATCGCAGGTTTAAATCCTGTGGTGGCTAGCAACATCAGGTTTTGATAGGCGGATTTAAAATTTTAAGTTTATAGATTCGAGATAGATATCTTATTGGATTTTAATTAAGTTATTTATGCATATTTAATTTTTTGAACATTTGGCCATGAGGATATAATGTAAGTTGTTTACTTGCAATGCTGAGTTTTTAGTTTTTGCATGTCTGTTGTTTAATTTGTTATGTATCAATGTCTTATATACTACATTATTCTAACGGCGTTTACGTATACGGGTATACCAACGTAGTTGTACTTCCATAAGTAGGGTTCTGGAAGGGTAGAGTGCGCACAATCCTACTCTTACCTTGAAAAAGGTAGAAAAACTTTCCAATAGATTCCCAGCTCAAGTAAGACATATGGAAAGTCAAGAATGCAAAACAAATACAATAATGAAGCAGTCATATCGAAAATAATGGAGAATATTATCGTAACGACAACAAATGATACCTACCATCTTCTACCTTAATGTTTGACCATATCTTTCTATCTAGTGTCATGTCCTTAGTAAGCTGCAGAATCAGCTATGTCTTATCTAGTGACCTCTTTCCGATACTTCTTCGGCCTACCTCTACCTCTCCGATCCGCATTGGGATATCTATGAATCTTCTCTTCGTTCCTAATTTTGTCTCTCCTAGTATGCCTACACATCTATCTCAACTTCCTATTTTTGCTACTTTGATCTACTTGAAATGTGACTTCTTTACTGGTCAACACTCCACCTCATACAACATAGTTGTTATACTCTACTATATTACAAACATTATTATTCCTCAATATCAAGCAAGTTGTAATCGGATTGGCTACTTGAATTCTCAATGCCATTTGTTGCTTTTGATGGTGATTTGAGCTTTGACATATTTGATGAAGAAGATGAGAATGAAGTTTTGGACAAATGCTTTTCTAAAGTGGCTAGGGATTGATATATCTTTCACCTAGGCAGCAACAGAAATGATTCAAGACAAAGGAGACTTACGAAATAAAGCATAGTTGGGATATTAAAGTGTCTGAGGAGGCTGTTCTAAGACAACGACCCATGATTGTGGCAAAAACGGAGACAAGGTTCAACTACATCGACAAGATTCAATAGGTCCAAGAAGAATCAATGAAGTATCAAGAGATTTTTGGAGCGGTTGGAGGAAGACGACAACGTGAAGAATCAGATTTTTATCAGGTTACATCTTGTTGAAGATTTCACATTTTCAAAGAAACATGGATCTGGTTGTACATTTTGGCTTATTTTAATTTTTCTCTACTTAAGTATTATCATTTGTAATATCATCTTAGAGTTTGTTATAATCTCTGTGATGATAATATAATGTTTAGTTCTTTCTTCTTATTTTTTACATGCATGTTAGGTTTTGCTACGCCTCAATAGGATTAGCAAGCTAAGGCATAACCCGCTTGCTTGTACTTTTTCTTTTGAGTTCCACTTTTATTACTATATGAAGAAACTAGCCCTAGGCACCTCGCCTAGTGGATTTGCTTAAGAAAATTGATCACGTGATTAAGTTTGAACAAAATAAACTAATTTATATATCTATGTATATGCTGTGTGTGTGAGAGGGGATTTAGTTAATGTGAATTATATTCATGATATGGTATGTATATGTGTATATACATGAGGATTTAGCCTAATCTACTATTAACTAACTTTCCTATTTAACAGATGCTTTGTTTCACCTCATTGTGTGGAATGATCGATCATGCATCTCAATGTGATAGTAAGGACATTTGTTTCTCAGAATATCTGTTGTTTTGAGTTATTGATATTCAGTGTATTGGAGGGGTGGTTTCTTCCTTAGCTGATCGTCATTTCTTGTTTTTGTATACTTGTTGCTGGTTTCGCGAGCGCATTCTGTGTACTTTGCGTTTTTAGAGAGCTTGCCGACTTGTCATTGGCTTTTGAGAGTGGTTCTATATCTCGCCGTTGAGTCTGGTTGAAAATTTAAGCTGTATCCTCACTCATGTCTTGTTTGTGACTGGAATTAAGGATCTCGCCAAAATAATGATAGAGACAACATTGGATAAGCCATAGACATTTATTTATTTCCTTTTGAGGTTTACTTCAATTTTACATGTTGCAACTGAAAGCGTCGAAACAACATATTCATCAATGAAGTACTATGCATAGTAGTATGGATGACGATGAATGGTTGTGTAGTTTGTGGTCCTTAACTTTGTGACAATATCAGATTTCTCGTCTAGTTTCTGCAAATATGAAATTGCAGCTGAGCTGTTGCAACTGCAGTCACTACTCCAATACTTACGAGCCTCTTATTGACGTAAGTCTGGTGATCAAGGATGTTGGCAGCTTACATTCAGCATCGGAGTCATTCGGTCGAGTTGAGAAACTTGATGATCCAGAGATCAAGTTTTCTTGTGAAAAATGTAAGGCACGAGTCTCAATTGAGAAGCAGCTCATGTTTGATGGTTCTGTTGTTCAGAAGGTTGACAAGCATGTTTCATTTCCGCTGGAATTGGACTTCCTTCCTTATTCCGATCATAACAACCAAACCAATAATGTGAGTATCTGTTACATCTATAAAGTATTTGGTGTAATGAGATTTAGACTTTCCGTGTATTCTGGTAGATAACGTACACAGTTCAATATGTCATAAAGAGCTGCATTTGGACTTTTACATACATTAACTTCTTAAGTTTCCTTCGAGATCTTTTGTTGGCAGTAACGTGATGTTATTCAAATTTTTTCCTTTTCTTAACAGGAAGAAATGAAGTATGATCTTTATGCAGTTAAAGTGCATGCCGAACTTCCATCCTCTTCGGGACACTATATACAGCTTCATTCAAATGATTGCTACAAATTTGACGACTCAGAGGAATGTAGAATAGCGAAATGGTGTCTTCTGTTATACGTCGCTGATAGCCTATTTGGCCAAGCTTCTTGAAAAAAACTTTTTTGTTAGAAACGTTTTGTGAATAAGTACTTCTGGTGAGTAGTAGTCTGCATTTGAATAATTAACGTGAAAAAAACTTTTGTCAATATTAGAGTAGAAATGTGTGTTTGATTTTGTGTATGTTTCTGTTTCACTTTTAATGTTTAATGAGCGTGGCTTGTATTTGTTATTTACTATCGCACAGTTCCCCTAGTGCATAGAGAGGCATAGATAGAATCATTTACGACAACTAACTTGATATTTTCTTCGATTGTCATAGGTTTCTCGGGTTCATATATTATGTTTTATGCAAAGAGAGGCACTCTGTGGTATCCGATGTCAATGAATCCAATGTTGCTGCAGACGAGACTGTGCAGGCGTCTAATCCAGGAGCAACTGGTGTTATTAACTCTTCAGATTCCCATGAACTCAACAAGATTGTGGATAAAGAAATGAACGAGACTGTGCAAACACTTACTCCAGGATGGCCTAGTGCTATTAACTCTTCAAATTTCCATGCATATGGAATGGATGAAAGATACCGCGTTGATTTCCCTGGTAAACTTACTACTCCCTCCGTCCACTTTTACTTGGTCTGGCCATCAATTTCGAGTGAAATAGTGGTTCACTCAAGTAAAATATATGTTCAAATACATCATCCAAAAGCTCCTTTTCAACTTCTGAGTACACATTATAGCGTATAAACACCTACTAACTGTTTGTTTATTACGTCTGCAGATCAGGTTGCTAGCGAAAACCAATTGCACATGGATCCAGTGGAAGACACGGAAATAAAGCTGGCGCGTTCTCTGATTAAGAAGAGAGTTTCGTGTTCAAGTTGTGAAGAACTCATGGCTGCATTGCGCCGATCAGACTGGTGAAAGAGTAGAAGTTATGCAATATAAAATAGTTTTTCGGATATCAGCTGTTTAGTTTATTATGTATCAATGTGTACTCTCACACATGGGGTTCGGAGATGGTAGTGTGTACACCGCCTTATTCCTATCCTGAGATAGGTAGAGAGGTAGAATCGTCGATTCAAGTAGAAAATATCAAAAGTCTAAGTATGTAAAACAACTACAGCGATGAAGCACGCAGACATAGCGAAAATAATGGAAAAGAGAGTCGTAGCAACAACAAATAATACCTACTATATCGTCTACCTTACCATATCTTTCTATCTAGTGTCGTGTTCTCGGTAAGCTGCGGAATCAGCTGTCTTGTATAGTCACGCTTTTTCGGCCTATCTCTACCTCTCCTCGTACCCATCATAGGCAACCTCGATCTCACACCTCCTCGCTGGGACATTTGTGTGTCTCCTCTTCACATGTCCGAACCATCTTAGCCTCACATTCTCATCTTGTCCGCCAAGGTGGCTACTCCTACGTTGTCCTCGGTATCTTCATTCCTAATTCTGTCTCTCCTAGTATACCTATGCATCCATCTCAACATCCTCGTTTCACTACTTTCATCTTTTTGACGTGTGACTTCTTGATCGGGTAACAGTCCAGAGGAAGACACGGAAATAAAGTTGGCGTTCGAGGAGGGTAGTGTGCGCACGGACTTATCCCTACCTTGGGAAAGGTAGGGAGGTTGTTTCTGATATACTGTTGGTTTAGTCAAAATATGTGAAATGAATACAATAAAAGAAGCCATACTAAAAACAATGAAGAATAGAATCGTAGCAATAATAAATAGTACCTATTAACCTTTTATTCTAATCATGTCTTGTTTAACTACCTCTTCCAAATGCTTCTTCGGCCTGCCTCTACCTCTCTTTATACTCGCCATAATCAACCTCTCGTACCCTTCCACTGAGACATGTTCGCATCTCCTCTTCACCTGTCCGAACCATCTCAGTCTTGTCTGACCACTCCTACCTTGTCCCGATATCTTTGTTCCTAATTCTGTCTTTTCTAGTACGTTCACACATTCATCTCAATATCCTCTTTTCGCTATTTTCATTTTTTTGACGGGCAACTTCTTGACCGGCTAACAATCCACCTCACACAACATAGTTATTCTCCTTTTACTTCTTTTTTTGAGAAAAAAAAAAGCATGTGAGCTGAAATTACCAGGATGATTAATTCAAATTTCATAAAAGATAATTTAGAGAGTAATTAATAATTATGAAAAGTAGCTATAATTTGTGTATTTATGAAATGTAGTTACAATTGTTGTATTGAAAAGCTTTACATATGCTAAAAGCTAGTTATTTTAGAAAGGACTAATTACTTGGATGATTAACTTTTAATAAATAATGACTACTATTTTTAAATATACATTTTATTTATGACCATCTATAGCATCTGCATTATGTATTAAAAGCAAATTATGTATGAAATATAAATGTATTATAAGTATTTTAAATTGTATAATGTTTGTTTGGTAAGAAATTCTCCCTATGAATTAAAAATGAATTATGTATGTAATATAAATGTATTATAATTGTTATATCTAAAAAAACTTACATTGTTATAAATGGTAAATATTTTTTTGAATTTAGTATATCTAGGTGATTTTCTCTTTTAGAAAAGCAAAAAAAAAATATAATTAAAAAAACTGATTACAAATTGTTTGACACCTAGCAACTTGAAAGTCATAGTGCGTACCTAGCAACTTACAAGTCGTTGGGCACTTAGCAATTTACAAGTCGTTGTGCCTACAACAACTTATTTAAAATAATTAAACGGTCAACTGTCGTTTCTGATAGTATCGTTAAAGAGAGGAATAAGTCGCTCAAACTCGAACTTTTTGTCGCCTTTAGAATATTTTCAAAGAAAGTGTCCTCTTTGATATTTTAGCTCAAAAAATTATATTTAGATTCTAAACTTAAATATTAACTATTCTATCACAATCCATATTTATTTCTGAACAACTTAATGATTCAATTATATTTTTTGTTCGTATAATAGTTCATTTGCTTCTCCAAAGTTCCCTGTCGCAACTTAATTTCATTGGGTCCTTCAAAGGGTCCATATTTCATCCTTGCCATCTCTAGTCTTTTTCTTGTAATAAATATACTGAGAATGAAAGATATATACATAAAAAGAAAAAAAGAAAAAATAACGTAAATATACGCCTTAACGATTAATATTTACACAAATCGCCATCTTTATAAAGTAATTACAAAAAATTCAACTAATTATGTATCTTTGTTGAATGTATCGAGAGCTAATTATGTATCTCGATAGGCCTAAAATCAAAAAAATGTACCAAAAGTTAATTATGTATCTTTACAAAGGAAAAAATATATCTTCGTTGGATGTATTATGTATCTCGACAGACCCAAAATCAAAAAAATTGTATCGGAAGCTAATTGTGCATCTTTACAAAGGAAAAAATATATCTTCGTTGAATGTATCGGGAGCTAATTATGTATCTCGATAGACTCAAAATCTGAATTTTCAGTAATTATACAAAATATCAAAAAAGTTTATAATTAAGCTCCAAACTATCGTAATTTATGTTGTTTGTCCAAAAAAAAAAAAAAATTTAATCTTCCATAAATTTGAGTTTATTATTTATTTGTTTGAATAGTCCTGACTTGCATCGCTTAGGTGCAAGGTCAACTAAAGGTGAAAACGCTCCCTATTTGATATTTCTCTATTTTTAAAAATCTAATATGAGATTTTCTTTTTGGTTTTCATGAGATCAATTTGTGAAGGTAAATCCAAAAAAATAGGGTTACCTCATTGAATAGAAGACGATCCGAAAAGCAAAAGCTCATTCAGTTGAAGAAAAAGATGAAATAAGGAAGAGGTAGCTTATTTTAAAGTCGCCGTAATTTGATCAATAGAAGTCGAGAGATATTTAATGGTGGTGACATGGATCTCGAAGGACAAAATAAGATGGCTAGAAGTAATTAGTTGAAATTTCGCTCTGGCGACGAATTCCATCTATCTCATCATTTTCTTTAATTGTGTCACGATCATGATATATTCAACGCGATGTGATATTTAAAGTATGAAATGATATGTGCTTTTATTTTTTCTACACTAAAAAAAAGAACGAATACCTTGCATGTGTTATAGCTGAAATTTGCTTTGATTTTTTTCGACAAACTAATGCTAGTTGATAAAAATTACTTCAAAAACAAAAAAAGAACTGGCCAAATTTCTCTGTGTATTATCTCAAGTTCAATAAAATATAGATTTAAATCTCGAAGGACAGAGTAAGATGACGAAAGTCATGATGAATAGTCACAAT
>NW_025847587.1:230633-244264 GCF_002878395.1 Capsicum annuum | reverse complement strand
GTCTCAATCACAAAGTCTACATTTGCTAAATAAAAACTTTATTATGAACAATATAATTATTATTTGATCAGTATCTAGTTCTGTTGTATCAAAGTATCATCCTCAGTGCAAGATCATATAATTTTTATATAGTAGAAGTACAAACTTGTGACCCCATGAGGAAAATCATGCTACTCTAAGGATGTGTTCGGTAAGATGAAAAATATTATTTATGAAAAATATTTGATATGTAAATAAATATATTATTCAAAAAATATATATGTATAAATCTAGAAAAATGGCGAGTGGGGTTGGAGGAATGAGAGCAACTTATTTTCTCTACTTTCATTAAAAAGTCAATTTTGCTTTTTTAAAACTAAAACGAGTGTGTGAAATTCGATACATGAATTTTTTCACTAGGCTATGTCCAACAAGAATGGCTGAAGGTGCATGGAACCTATACCATAGGCAGTGGCTATGCGGGGCGAGGCAGAGCCATGGCTATGACATAGATGGATATGGAGTTGAGTAAATCTCCCCAAACATAGCTTCATCTGTTGGTTAGCTATGCATGGGACACTTCAAACTAAAAACAGGCTATATAAAATAGGGGTGAGTCAGGATGAAACATGTTTACTATGTGGAAGTGCTTAGGAATCTAGGTCGCGTCGCTTTTCTAAATACCCTTTCTGTCACCGATGCTTAGACGAGATCTTGCTATGGATCGGCATTAGAACTCAGAACAGGGAACTGATGGGCCTGTGGCATAGGCTAGTCAGGTTTGTAGTGGGAGGAGGATGTCGTGATCTGGTAATAACAGTACTTGCAAGTTTGATCTATAAAATTTGGAAGACACGCAACATAGCTCTATGGGAAAAAAAGGGTGCCCAGATCCAGCGCGCATGGTTGGTTGAGCAGCTACAAAATGAATATAATTAAAGGAGAGATACCTTCTTAGTCCGGAAGCAGAGCAATATGCAAAAGGAATGAATGCGTCGCTTAATGGGATAGTATGATATATTTAGACAATTTTGTATAGCTAATGATAACATTGTAAATTGATAGCATAGAGGGAATGGGAGAATCTACAAGGTTGATGTCATTATAATTATTCGTGTGGAGATTAATAAAATGTTGTTCTTAACAAAAAAAAAAAAAAAAAAATGCTCTCTAGAAATTTTGACCAGTCGAGCATAAGAAAACAGAAAAACATATTTTTGGAAATGTTTTCCACCCTACCTTATACACTCTAAGCATAAAATTCTTTAGTTAGAGTTTAAGGAGTATTTAATTAATTCTTAAATAAAATTAATTAATTATGTTGGGACAAAAATTACAATCGGTAACTAAAACTCTTGAGTTTTAGCTTTGAGTCCGAAGTCATCTTTGTTAGTAATCTCATAAACCCCTCAATCCCACCCCTACCCCTCCCTCCAAATGTGGGAAGTTTTGAGTTTTTTGACACGATTAGTTATACAGGTTATGACTAATAACTCATTGAATATGTAATATAAAACATCTCTAATTAAATGATTTAACACTTGCTCTACTTCAATTTATATGTTATTTTTGGCTTCTCAAAATTCAAATCACATACATTAACTAATTGTGACATGTTCCCACCAAAAATAGTAGTTGGGCAACATGGAAAATTGGAAACTTACCATTAAATGTTGTGGTAGGGATCGTAACTCGTAAGTACATTATTTTCTTTAAAATGAAGCCGTTCCACAAGAAGTGTATCATCTTTAAAAAAAAATAAAAAATTACATAAATTTAAATTAATCAAACTCTAAAATAAAAATATTAAATGCAGAGTATCAAATAAAAACCCCTCTCTATATGTAAATATAAAAAAGAAATTGGAGAACTCTTGTTTGATAGTTTCAATAATCACTATTTTGACGTTTTTATTTTTATTTTTATTTTTTTGCCGCTTTAATTTGTGTACAATTCTTTTTGACGATAATAATTGTGATATTTGAACTAATTTACGAAACTCGACCAATGATAAAAGATTTATTATGTTTTAAACTAACAGAAATGTCAAATAACTTTGCTCAATAAAACTTAAATAGTACAAATATTTCTATGTAACGAAAATTTAAACATGTAAACTCAATCTTTGTACAATTTTTGCTAATTATAGTATTTGAACTAGCTCGATGATCTCAACTAATAATACTAAAATTTGTCTAAACTCAACCTCCATACAATTTCATTTACTATATAATTATAATTATAGTATCTGAATTAACTTATATATCTCGAATAATCATACTACATAGTAATAATTACTTATTATTTTTCACCATCATAAATATCATAAATAGTAAGTACTAATAGTATTTTTACCTCAGCTGAAATTTGTACAATTTGCGCGGTTCTTTTTAACTAACCAATTTGGAAGCTTTCGATGAATGCCGGAAAACTTTCATCGGACTTACCAAATACCATCCACCTTTCAACTTTTCCGGCGAGGAAGTGACGTCATTTCCACCGGATACTGACGTCATCTCAACGTTCACCGATCTCGATCTCATCACCGTCATCGCCATTATCCTCGTATCACTGCAAATCGCCGTTTTGTTACTCTTCCTTGACTTAAAAATCCACCAAAACGACGCCGTTTTGATGCCCTTCTCAATCTCCGGCGTCGTTCTCCGATCGACGGAATTCACATTTCGTGATTTAAGGAACGGAATTCCGACGGATTTTGACCTGCAAAGCTCCTGTTCACTGATGATTTTGCTGGATGATGAAGATGACGACGTAGTTTTGAGCTGAATTTCGGCGGATTTTGAGCTACAAATCGCCTGTTTGCTGTTGATTTTGCGGGAGGAACAGGAATCCGTCGTTTTGTTAGTATTCTCACTCTCCGGCATGTTCCTCCTGTCGCCGAAATTAACATTTTCCGATTTCAGAAACTGAATTCCGACGGATTTTGAGCTACAAAATGCCGGTTCATCGATAACTTTTCCGCCGGAAGACGAAGAGGGCGACGTCGTTCTGTTACTCTTCTCACTCTCCAGTTGATTCCTCCGATCACCGGAGTTCACATTTTTCGATTTCAAAAACGAAATTCCGACGGACTTTGACCTGCAAAACTCCGGTTCACCTCCGCGGTCGACTTTACCGGAATATGAAGCTAACGACGTCTCCGTCATCTTCCTCCGGTCGCCAGAACTAATATTTCGCAATTTCAAAAACGGAATTCCTACAGATTTTGACCTAGATAACACCGTCTCACCGCCACCGACTGCGGCGGCGGCGCAATTTAAAGAGCAAGGGCGCACGTTAGCACAGTAAGGGCAAAGTTGGGAAAGTCGATCAATAAGGCAAATAGAACAAACGCCGGTAGTAATTCGCCGTTTCTTCGAAGGGTGTTTTGGACATTTCCATGCTTCTTCTTCAATATAATACGCCATTTTTCGTAAGTCTTTTTTCTCCCTCTCTTTTTTTTTTTATTTGTTGTATACTATATAGTTTTTCGAATTTTATGTGTATATATATATATACTTAGAATTTATTCGTTAGAGGAGTTTGGTGCGTGTGAATGAAAAATTAAACGCGGATAAGAAAACGAAAACGACACGTTGCATGGCTCATGCATGCGTAGTCGTCGTACTTGCTTAAGTTTTAGTGGACATACGTATACAGACGGATCTATAATTGAATTTTTGGTGCTTCAATATTCATTAAATTTGATATTATTAGATATAAATTCGATAATTATATAGGAATGTATAAAATCTGATATAAGATTTAGAAAAACAACCAGTAAGTAGTGGCGAATTCAGGATTTAAGGATCGTGGATGTTCGAGAGGTTTGAACTCGTATACTGATGCTCGAAGCTTTAAGATTTTGCTTAAAAATTAAAGCATTCAGCTATCTTCTTTGTTTATTTGGTACTTTTCCAAGCCTTATATCGATTTTTATACATTTTTTATATAATTTTACCTAATTTATCTCGAATTTAATAAGTGTCGAAGCACCGAAAAAAAAAAAAAGCATAGGTCCATCCTTGCCTGTAAGCCAAGAAGATAGTTAGGTGCTTTAATTTCTAAGTAGAACCTTAAAATTTTGGATGTCAGTAAGTGTGTTCAACCTTTCGTGCACCCACAATTCTAAATTCTGGGTTCACCACAGCACACATAAATAAAGTAAAATTAACTAATGAAATTATAGTTCTTTTGATTTATATAAATTTTTGTTGATTATCGATTTGTTTATTCATTAGCTTAATTTAGTTGGACGGGTTGAAAAATCTTATAGAATTATTTTAGAAAATAATTGTACAAATTGAGTTTTCACTTCGCTTTTTAACTTATTTCGGATCAAGTTATTTCTTAATGGACCGACAACTCATCTATTTATTGCTTCAGTTCATTTTAACTCGTTCAAACTATGCCCAATATGCTTATTTTCCATCTCTAGTTTTATGTTTGACTGTTTGTCTTGGTGATAGGCAAATAGGCAATAGATATTTGATGAAATAATGATCCTTTCAATATGGGACGAAGAAAATATGTATTTATTTTAAATAAAATAATCGTGAAGATATTTGACTGAAAAAGAAAGTGCAAAGGTGGTGTATATAATCAAAAATTTGCACTCAAGTTTTATGCATAATTTATATGGTAAAAATCAAAATGAAGTGTTTCATAGTAAAGCTCTTTTGTGCAAGGAGTACGATATTTTCAACGTAATCTTATTCTTTTGGAAAAATATAAATTTAAGAACTCTAATTAATAAAGATTAAAAAAGTATTTTAATCATCTCACTATAGTCTTTATTGGTACATAATAAAGATAATTAGTCGAATACCAAATAAATTAATGGTAGGAACAGTACATTGACTTCTTCACATAGCCAGAAATTGACTGGTCGAAAGTGACGACATAAAAGAAATCTATGTTAAGATTTGTGCTACTAATTTGAAAAGGAAAGGACTTTGGCATCAGTTTTTGTTTGACCTTTACCAATTCTATGTTACAAGTTTTAAATTTTTTTTTATTAAAAACACATTGATTTTTCAATGAACTTTAAGGTAGAGTTAGTATTGTAGAATCATTATAAATGACTATATATGCATACAATACACACACACAAAAAAAAAAGAGTGTGTGTGGTGGTTGGGGGCAATGAACACACAAGTTACCCTATAATGAACTAAGTATAACACATGGGTTGTTTTCCATGCATCGTCACAGCACGACTCAGTTGCCTTGGTTATTTAGACTTCACCAAGGCTCACATCATTAATAGTTTGTACATATTCTTATCTTTTTGTAAAAAAGCTATTTAATTCCGTGGCTTGGTTCAAGTAACCTCTTAGTAGTTACATGCCAATAAATTTATATAAAACTTTTATAATCTTTTCTAATTATATGCAAAAAAGTAACTGAAGATCAATGATGATTGAGTATGTAATATATTTAATGGATTCAATCTTATAAGCTCGTAAAAGTAGCGCGAATTAGTCATTTTTGAGTGTACAATCAAATCCAAAACTATCTCGTACTTAAAAAAAAAAAAAATATTATGCCTGCAAATATAATTCAGTTTTTAAGTTGGGGATCGAATACCACAGTGAATTAATGTCAATTATAACTGTTCAATATCTCTACAAAGACAAATTCGGATAATTTTTGTGTTACAGAGATTAAGATCTCTATTTAAATTACTTAATTAATAAATCCCATAATTTTCTTTCTAAGTAATTATCATAATTTACTAGACATATTCGCTTGAATTACGCTAGTTGCACTATCTTACTACTTACAAAGACTATGCCAATATTTCGTTATCTCTAAATCTATATTTAAAACCCGCAATATATTGATCTCTCATATTCCTAAATATGACGTTGTTAATTAATAATAACCTAAATATAATTTTTTCCTCAAGCAATACATAATAAATAGGCACAGTCAAATTATAATCATTCAATCAACTGGATAAACATGCAGTTGAACAAGTATAAAAATTCAAAGACCTAAATTATATATCAAAACCCTAGATGAAAAAATAGATTCAAAAGATTCTTTCTTAATCCGATTTACATCAAATTGTTCCTTTTCAGTCTATTTCACACATAAAAATGTAATAATTAGCTAGCTCGAAAAATCTAAGCTAGTGATATGGACCACACAAATATATAAGAAAAATAACATAAATATACACCATAACTTTTTATATTTATACAAATTCCTATTCTTATAAAGTAATTACAAAAATTTCGACTAATTATTTATCTTCATTGAATATATCAGGAAATAATTATGTATCTCGACAGATCCAAAATCGAAAAAAAAATATCGGGAGCTAATTATGTATCTTGATAGATCAAAAATTGGGATTTTGAGTAATTGTACAAAATATCAATATTTTCTGTAATTAACTCACAAACTGTTGAAATTTATGTTATTTGCTCGAATATATATGATCATGATACGAAACGGAAATGTACGAAAAAGAGAAATTTTATTGCCAAATATTAGTCTGCAATTAAAAAATAGCCATAATTTGCAATGTAATTGGAGATATAGTCACTTTTTAATATGCAATAATACTCTATATGAACAAAAATAACCTTAGCTAAAATATATATGAATTAAGATTCAAACATATTATATTAGAGTTTCAAACTTTTACAAGTGTATGTAACCTGTAGGTATCTTGTTGAAGTTAGAAACTCTTTGTATTTGAATCAAACTTCATGATCTTTTTATGGAATTAAAAGTTTCAAAGAAGTTTGCAAAAATTAAACTTAATAGCACAAGGTAGGTATCTCGTAGAATTATTAATGGCTATCTGAAATTTGAAGTTACAAAAAATGGAGTTCAAAAAAAGCAAAGCGTAAGTAAAGAAATAGCAAATAATCTAACGACAGGAACATATTAAAGTTATGTTTTTAAATACAAAGATAACTGTGATAGATATTACATGAAATCAATCGAGGTACAAATAAGTTGATTTAAACATCACAGTTATTAAAGCAAAAAAAAATTAAAAAAAAAATTGACGACACTATCCTGGAATTTGAAGTTACAAAAAGTGGAGTTCAAGAAAAGCAAAAAGTATATAAAGAAATACTCCAAATAATCAAATGACAGGAACAGTACAGTTAATTTGCTTTTAAATACAACAATTGACTTGTAATAAAAAAAGAAATCTATTTTAAGAATTTGTAGTACGAATTTTGGCATCTATTTCTAGGTTAAAATGTTTACTTTTTGGAAAAAAAAGTTAGAAATATACGTAAACTTTAATGAAACTTATTGTAACACGCCTCAACTTTGCGGAAATCCTATAACCCCCTCGACTATTTATTACCATATTTTTATAACATATATTTTTGAACCACTGCATGAAGACACGGATACTAAACACATAAAGGTCTGAAATATGATAGGTTTGCCATCACTAAATTTATATACAACAATTTTTGCAAGAGTTGGTCATAATAATAATTAGAAAAAAAATAATAAGAGAAATTATTTACACATAATACAAAATAAGATGAAAACAAATGTATAAAATTAGAAAGACGACGAATTTGGCATTGGCAGATATAGCGTGCAAACGGTTTGTCTTTCGCTAAGTTTGTATGAGTTCCAAAATATATTATCGATTTTTAAAAGTTGTTTTTTTTTAAGTGATTTTGGATCGATTCTCTTCTTTTAATATCTTTATTTACGATGATTTCACATCTACGTACTTACCAATGTATTTTATCCTCGATGTTTGCTACTTATGTCATGAACCTTCTCCTTTTTAATCTTGTATAGTCTTTTTTTTTTTTTTTTTTTTTAAAAGAGATTTTATTTATAACTTAATATGCATCATAAGTGGTATAAAGTTGCGGATATGACCCTATCAGGTCTATACCTAACCTATTAGTACACAAAGTAGAGTCTACTGGCAAACATTGCCTAACAAAATAGTGCCTATCAAAGTAATGCATGTTAGTAGGAGACATGCTATAGTTAAGATTTACAGATTGTCTATTAGAGAAAGTTCTTTCTTTGTCTACTGTATTACTTGTATGACTACACATTTAGACGCACAAGCACAGCAATATAATATTCACTCTCATATAAAATAATTGGTTTTATAATTCTTTATTATAAGCTTGCTTACGTTTTCTGTCTATTATAGAGGAAGATTGTAGTAAGATGGCAATCAGCTCAAAAATGTGTCAATTTAATGAAAATGCAAATTAAAAAAATGGAAAGAAGATGGAGTTAAAATTTTGTTTTAAAAAAGAATATTCTAGAGATTAAACAACTATATCAATTACAAATATTAAAAAGTTTTGATCAATATAAAATTGCTTACAAATTGAAAAATCATAAATTTAACATGACCAACTTATAGTTTTCGAATGCTTTTAACTTATAAATATGCTTGGTATTTACTAAATGCATATTCAACTCAAAAAAATGCTTAAAAGCTAGTTAAACTAACTCCAAAGTTTACTCAAAAATTCAACTTTTAGTCATCTAAAGAAACTCATACATATTTTAATAATCTTTACAAATGTGTACTACTTACTACTTCTTGGCGAAGAATTTAAGTTTTGGGTATTGTGTACAAAATATTCTACATTATCAGGTAAATTTAATCTGTTATTGCATGTACTCAATTTTTTCTTTTTCAAATTTTATATAAAAAATTGAATAACCTGCAATAATAGATCAAGTTTATCTGATAGTATAGAATATTTTGTACACTAATAATGCAACCATAGCCGCTAATGGTCCAAAAGCAAAGATAGCATTTTCAGTTGAAAGTAATTCAAACACATTCTAGAAAAACTTGTTTCGAACTAAGAGAAGCTTTGAAGGTATGAACAACTTCTACTTGCAAAATGAAGGTGGTAATGTTGGGCCTTGTGCTAATGATATCATATTTGCTCCTATAATATTTGCGTTAAAAGTGACCAAATATAATATGGAAAAATAACATAAATATACACCTTAACTTATTATATTTACACAAATCTCTATTCTTACAAAATAATTATAAAATTTCAATATAATTTTAAAAAAATAACATAAATATACACCTTAACTTATAATATTTACACAAATTCCTACCCTTACAAAGTAATTATAAAATCTCAACTAATTATGTATCTTTCTTAGATGTATCGAGCAGCTAATTATATATCTTCGCAGATTCAAAATTGAAAAAAATGTATTGCAAGCTAATTATATATATTTATAAGGAAAAAATGTATCTTCGTTGGGTGTATTATGTATCTCGATAGACCCAAAATAAAAAAAATGTATCGGGAGCTAATTATGTATCTTTACAAAGGAAAAAATTGAATCTTCATTGGATATATCGGGAGCTAATTATGTATCTCAACAAACCCAAAATTGAAATTTTCAGTAATTATTTAAAATATTAAAATTTTCTGTAGTTAAACTCTAAACTGTGAAAATTTATGTTGTTTGTCCATATAATTTGGTTCATTCGCAAGAATGTACTATTTTGGGCGGTCTTTAAATTTTGCTCTTTTAATTCGTGATTTTTGATATGGATACCCTAATACTAAAAAAATATCACAAGACAACAAAAATGTATCGGGAGCTAATTATGTATTTTTACCAAGAAAATAATATATTTTTGTTGGATGTATTATGTATCTCGATAGATCCAAAATAAAAATAAAAATGTATTGGGGGTTATTATGTGTCTTTACAAAGGAAAAAATTATATCTTCATTGGAAATAACGAAAGCTAATTATGTATCTCGACAAATCTAAAAACGAATTTTTAGTTAATATACAAAATGTCGAAATTTTCTGTAATCAAGCATCAAACTATCGAAATTTATGTTGTTTTTTCATAAAGAAATCAACGTGAATTTAATTTCCTTATAACTATTCTTATACTATTTATACTTGCATAACTCTAACCAGCTATCAAACAATCCCACGAGTAATGCTTGCATGCACCTAGCCCACTTTAGTTTGGGTAAGGGCCTGAAATGTTGTTCAATTTGTCGATCTAAACTGCAACATCACCTTTTGCACTAGAGAAAGTTAGGAGAAAACTCAAGAACCAAAATGAATAGAAGAAGCCATAACCCAAAATGCATAAAATTGCAGCTCTTAATATGGGGCAATCTTTAATTTTTGAATTTTAAGTTTTGTGCACTATTAGTGGATAAAATATTTTATACTATCGGGTAAACTTAATTTGTTATTGTAGGTTACCCAATTTTTTTATTTTTCAAATTTTATGTAAAAAAATTAGATAACCTGCAATAGCAGGTCAAGTTTACCTGATAGTATAGATTATTTTATACAATAACAATGCACAAAACTTAGACTCCTAATTTTTCCCCTTTTTAACAACTGAACATATGCCTAGTGGGGCATTAGTCTTTAGAAGATTTAGGGATCGTGGGTATTCAGAAGGTCCTAACACATATATCGATACCCAAAGCTTTAAGGTTCGGTCTGAAAACTAAAACAATCAACTATCTTCTTAGTTTAATGGGTGCTTTTCTCCATCATATATCAATTTTTATATATTTCTTACATAATTATACTTAATTTGTATTGGATTTAACTAGTGCCGAAGCACTACAAATTAACACCTAGCTCCGCCCCTTCTTGCAACAGAAAAAGTAGGATATAAAAGACATAAATTAAAGACCAACACAAAATAAGAATATAAGTAGTAAAGGCCCATAAAAATAAGATTGACAAAAGATAACCAACTTTGAGCCCACTAGTAGCCTACTCTTTAACTGATCTAAGGTAGCCCAAGAAGTTGAAAAGGCTTTCAACTTTGTTAAAGTGACCCTTTTAGGACTCATACTTTTTTTTTGGTTTCCCAAGCTATCTCCACAGCCGGCAGCCGTGAGACTAATCCTCTGTTCTTCTGTCAGCGCACTAAGCGATAGAGAACTGACCACAAAGTTTGCTCTATTCGCCATAGGCGGGAATCGAACCCCCGACCTCTTGCTTAAGGGACATGGCACTTTTAGGACTCATACTTGAGATATAGTCAAAATGATAAAAAGTTTTAAAAGATTAATTTCCTCAAAATCAATTTTAGACATGGAATTACAATATTATATCTTGAGCCGAAGGCAGTGACAGAGTCAAGATTTTTATTGTGGGGATTCAAAAGTAAATATACGAACTAGTCGAAGAGGGTTCAACATCTATTATATATGCATAAAAATATTTTTAATTATGTAAAAATAATATAAAAACAGTATAATTTTTCATCGAAGGGGTCCAAAACCCCCTAGAGCAAATGTAGCTCCGCCCCTGGCCGAGGGTCCTTTGAAAATAGTCTTTCTACCTCAACGAGATAAAATTAAGATGTAGATACAATCTACCCTTCTCAGAACTCACTTGTGAAATTTCATTGGATATGTCACTCTTGTTAATTATAAAATTATATATACAATGTTATAATCTGACAATGTAATCACATAAGCATTAATGTTAAGTACCAAGAAAACAATGTTTGAATATTCTAATTTAACATTTGGTATGTATTCTAATTAATTTATTTGCCACTTGTAATTAGTAATATTATTTAATAGTTCATTTATTCATTAGATATAATCTATCATATTTACATAAATCTCTAGCCTTATAAAATAATTATAAAAATTTTAACTAATTATGTATTTTTGTTGGATGTATTGGGAGCTAATTATGTATTTCCACAGATCCAAAATCGAGAACAGTGTATCAGAAGCTAATTGTGTATCTTTACTAAAAAAAATGTATCTTCATTAGATGTGTCGGAAGCTAATTATGTGTCTCGACAGACTTAAAATCAAAATTTTCAATATTTATGTAAAATGCCGGACTCTTCTGTAATTAAACTTCAAATTATCGAGATTAATGTTGGCCCTCAATGTTAAGTGCCAAGAAAACAATGTTTGAATATTCTAACTTAACATTTGGTATGTATTCTAATTAATTTATTTGTCACTTGTAATTAATTACATAATTTAATAATTGGTTTATTTATTAAATATACTTTTTTTTTTGTAATAATTTTTTTAAATATACTTAATACACCGTGGAAGAGGCAATTGAAATGAAAACTGTATTTTATATTGCTTAATTACATCATAGGTATCAACTCTTATTTCTAATATAAAATTTGTTTTGTCAACAACATAAAGTACCTCAAATATTATGTTCACTAACAAAAACGTTTTCAACTTCTATGTATAAAAAAAAATGGCATATCTACAAGTTGCATATGAAAGTTATTTATTTAATTACCAAAAAAAAAATAATTATTTATTTAGTAATTTAATACCAATTCATGATTTACCCGATACATATATTTGAATACACGTGGCATACGTATATTAACTTTCTAGATATTAAAGTCGTTAATTTTGTTATTTTTTTCGATCTGTTTTGATATAATTTTTCCTTGACTCGAGGGTTTATCGAAAAGAACCTCTTCACCTTTCGAGGTAGGCTAAGATCTACGTACGCTTTATCATCCTTTAATTTACTTGTTGAATTATACTAAATATGTTGTTGTCATTTAATGTTGTAAATCACTCAAAGAATAGAAAGATATTCTTATTTATTTATAATATACTAAATCCTAGCTTGTTTGCAGGGACCTTTAGATCCATTTCTTATCATGATATTAGAATTACATTCGTTTGAATTCATGATTTACCCAATCTTAAGTCTCCTTCTGATATTGTCCTCGCTTATGATGTTCAATACTCGATGTGCAAGGGGTATTTGAGTTCCACATTGAAGGGTTAAGGGAATTGGGTCTTTTTATTTGATTTCAGATGATCATCACCCCACTCTCACCTCTCGTATGCGCACACACATTGAGGCCTTCAGTTAATTAAGAGCTGAAAAATTGTATCTATCTCACCATATGATCCTTAGTGATCCTTAAATTACATGTGTGTATCATGTGTTTCCAAATTCCATTGTTGTTATATTCATAAGCAGATGACGACGACAATAACAACATGTCTAATTCAAGAAAAATAGAATATATGTAGTTTATATTAAAACTTCAAAAATTAGTTAAAACTGTTTTTGATAGATCCTCGAATTTCTCAAGGAATCGGCCGAGGAAAACTCCATTGTATTCATCACTAAAATGTAGAAAGAGAGGGAATAAGGGGTGTTTTTATTCTCCATCCGTCCTATTTTTAATTATTCATCTTATTAAAAATAAATATATCATATTAATTACTAAATCAGAATAGAATTACTTATTCTTTTTTATTTTATTCCTACAATTAATAGTACCTATTAAACATGAATAATTATAATTTTAATATTTATTTTTATGCTCAATAAATACATTAATATGAATAAAATAATAAAATTTATTATTTAATTTTTTAATTATAATATAAAATAAAATGTGTTCAACTAAAATAGGACGGAGGAGTAAGCAATAAAAATGAGAACACATATAAAGGCTGCTGAAAAAAGGTCTTCTCTTTATGGCCGGCCAACAAAATGTAGTTTTCATGAAATCATGGCGGCTGCTCCTAAATAACGCAACTATCAAATGAAGGACCCCGCACCCCCGACCCCCAACCCCAAAAAACCTTCTTCTATTTATCACTATATTTTGATTTCGATTCGAGTCTTAGGTATAAAAT
>NW_025847587.1:221068-227633 GCF_002878395.1 Capsicum annuum | reverse complement strand
AAGTCTTTGCATTATAAATATTTTTCTACTTTTAGCCCCTTCGAAATAATATTAGATAAGTTTGATGTTAGATATAAATGTATGAAGTTATAGATAATTGAAGTTCAAATTTTTCTATTCGAATATCATGCAAAAATGATTATACTTAGCAACTATATATGCATGAACTCCAGATAAAAATAATTTATTCAATCATATAAAATTTCACATCTTTTATCAAGCATAATTTTAACTACGAAATATTTGAAATTATTACAAAGAGAGTAAATTTGCTAAGTTTGTGTCATGTGGAAACGTTTTAAATGGTGGTTTCAAAATGGAGTATCTATGTATGCATTAACTTTTAGATTTGTGATTAAAAAGGAAACACTCCTTACTATTATAAATGTAGGAATCAAATACCTTTGATTATGAGTGAATAAATCTCATTCTGTCTTTAATATATAAATATCTTCTTCAAATTGACCTCAAATCATATTTATAACCTCCAACTTTGAATATACACAAGTAGGCACTAAACTTGTATGAAGTTAAACAAGTAGATACACACGTCCTATGTGACATAATACATGTAGGACGTCATGTAGGCCAAGAATTGGCCACATACGATGCCAAATAAGATATATGTGTCTACATGTTCAACTTTATACAAGTTTAAATGTCTATTTATACACACATTAAAGGTTATAAATGTGATCTAAGATTAAGTTAAAAGAATATAGTTATGTATTATGCCAGGATTATTTTCTTCTCTCTTAATTTTCAGTCTTGTGATTTGATAATATAGGGAGTTGGGGTAGGTTGCAGAAGTGAGAAAGTCAATTCAAACATCATATTAAAGTCTCCTATTTTATGTTGGACTATAGTAGTCTGTGTACCTTCACATATATATATCACAAAAGCAATATAAGGGAAGTCAACTCTCACCTTCATAAATAAAAAAGCAGCAAGGAAAATGATGCAATTATACTGGTTGTCATATTTCGATTATCCAAAGTTATTTATATAATAAAATATTCAACTGACATACTTTCACCGTTTCAAAACAAATGATTTAGTTTGACTTGGTATGAGCCATGGAGTTTAAGAAAATAAAGAAGATTTTTGAATTTTGTGGTCTTAAATTAAAGATATGTCAAATGTATCAAAATACCCTTCAATCTTGTAGCCTTAAACATGCCACGTGAAAAGTTAAAATCTAAAAGTTGCTAAAAAAGAAAAGGGTCATTCTTTTTTAAATGAACTAAAAAGAAAAGTAGGTCATTCTTTTTTAAACGGAGTAAGTAATAAAGATTGATTAATTGAAATATTATATGTCTATTCTTACGTTGGAGTTACTTAGTTATCAGATTAAAATTAAATACATTATGTCATCTATGAAGATAAATTTCTAGTAATTTAGGATAAGTATCGAGTGTGAATAAGTTTTTTCTTTGTAATTTGTTGGCCATTTTTGTATGGGACCATTAGGGATTAGCCATTTATTAGGAGAAAAATCATCAAAAATGATTATAACAATTTGACTATTAATACTTCACTAAGAACCCTGTTATGTCTTTTTATGAGTGTTTTTCAGCTATTCAAAAGCAAGTGTAAAGAAGATTATGCAGAGAAAAAATATATAGAAAATAGAGGAAGTTCATTGTTGCTTCTTTCTAGAAAAATAAAATAAAAAATGAATCGATTTTTTTTCATTACAATACAAAAAGAGGAGCACAAAATATCAAAAAAAAGAAAATGAAGAGGGGGGACATTTCTGCGATCGACGCTCCCAATTTTTTTGAGATAAGCAATCAGTATCCTTTTGAACTATGATCAAAGTTGCTACGACACACTCTAACTTCACTGTGGTCCTATTACCCTCTCATGACTTAATTTTAGCATATTTCTGTCACCTTTTTGTGTTGGCGTGACATCTTTATTACATAAAATGGTGCCTCACATCAAAGATGTCACGTTAGCTAAAAAGGTTAACAAAAGGTGTCACGTCAGCTATAAAAAATGATTAAAATATATTAAAATTTAGTTCAGGAGTAATAAAATTTCCATAAAATTGAAGTGTGTCGTAGTAAATTTGATCATAATTCGGGTAAGAGAAAGTCTGATAGATATATATAGGGGTAATAAAACCTCCAAAGATATATTGGCTTTTCTAGGTAAAACATATTTATTCTTGAACATACACAACCCCCCACCCCACCGCCCCACCCCCACCCCCCCACCCGCACACAAAAAAACAGCCTAATTTTATTTTAACTAGACAACTAGAAAGTGGTCATCTTCAATTCCATTTTGCAATTTGCAATAGAATTTAAATACACTATTTTTGTAAAAAAATAAATAAATAAATATTTTACAATATCTCTAACATTCTTTAGCTAAAGCCATTGTTCTCCTTTTAACTATTCTTCTCAATTCTTGTAACCAACTTTTGTTCCTTTCACTAGGATTCAATATTCGTATTGCAGCTGCGATTAATCGAGATTTCATGTTATGTAAAACTCACTAAAAGAAAAATTCTCCATACTAATATTGGTTCCCGAAACATCTGAATCTGATTGAGAAGAGAAGAATATTATATATCCCACTGCAATCCTTAATGGCTATGATGAATTTATTGCACATACAGTTATCAATTTAGCATGACTTCTTTGATTATGTTGTTTTACACATACTTGATATTCTTTTATACTTTACTTAATCCGAGGTACTATCGAGGGTTCGTTCAGAGAGTTTTTAATTTATGCCTTTGCTGGTTTTTAGTTGTCATTCGGTGCATGCTCCTTTCCTCTTCACGTTCTCGGCTTTAGGCTCACGTTCGCGGAGCTCCATTGTCCCTCCCTTCGCGTTCGCAAAGGGTTGTGTCATTTCTTCTTTGTGTTCGTGGCCGGAGGCCCGTGTTCGCGATGATCTTGGTCGGCCAACCTCGCAATCACGACCAAGGGCCTGCGTTCGCAAAAATCAATGACCTGGATAGATTAAACATCCTCTTTCTACATTCAAAAGGTAGAGATAAGGCTATATACACATTCTACCGACCTTCCCACACCCCACTTATAGAATTACACTCGTGCGTTATTGTATGATTTGCAAAGTCTCTTTACATATATGAATAAGCAACCTTTAATTTTGGTAGGTAAAAATATTTAGGGAAAAGGCTCAAATATGTCATTGAACTATCAGAAATGACTCATTTATGCCATCAGTTAAAAGTTTGGCTCATTCATGGTACCGCCGTTACAAAATCGGCTCATCTATGCCATTAATTTTTAACGGTGGTTTTCAAAAACAGCTTTGCCACATGACCTTTTATTAAAGGTACACGTCATTAATTAAAACAAGGATAAAGGCTCAAATATGTCATTAAACTATCAGAAATGACTCATTTATGCCATCAGTTAAAAGTTTAGCTCATTCATGCCATCGTCGTTATAAAATCAGCTCACCCATGTCATTACTTTAATGGTGGATTTTCAAAAACAATTTTGTCATGTGGCCTTTTATTAGAGGTCTGCGACATTAATTAAAATAAATCAATATTAATTTTAAAATATCTTAAACCCATTAAAAACAACCGATTCATTTAACATAACCCAACCCACACCCATTAAAACAATAATATCTTCTCCTTCCCTACTCATATTATGTTTCTTCTTTGCGGCATCTCTTAATTGATTGTGAAAATTGAGAAATATGTGAACCAGTTTAAGAGAAAATGGGGGTACGGTTAAAAAGGTTTTATAATTATATTCTATAGTCTAATTGGGAAAAAAAAATTATTTAAGGTAAATTTTAATGAATAAAGTTCATAAATGTTAAGATTCCCAGCCTAATTCAATAAGGAAATTAATAATCAAAATTTTAATTAACTTCAAAATACTAAATATTATGAATAATTTTTTGTTGTTGAAAAACTTAATTCCAATATTGGAATTGCAACAATTACGTTGCTTAAGTCTATTATGAACTTTCCATATATAGTATATGGAATGGTTGATCCAATTCCAATTTTGACGTGAGTTTATTTATGAAATTATCAAAATTTCATTAATAATTTATTTATATAATTAATTAAAAATATAATTAAATGACTCTTTTCGTTTAGATTTATCATATATTTTTCTCTTACCATTTATTTTAGGATTCTATAATTTTTGAAATATATTTTCTTTTACCATATAATTTAGGATTCTTTAATTAAATATTATAAAAATAATAATATACTACTTAAAAAAATAGGCGAAAAGATTTTTTTGGTCTATTATAAAGTATTTTAATGAAGATAAAAAGTTTAAATCACTTTTTTAGGGTTTTCACACTTTTAATATATCATAGACATAAAGAGTACTCCACAAAAGCTATATAAGGGAAGTCAACTCTCACATTCTTCCAATATGGGTTGTGATGTAGTGGTGGAACTACTCCATTCTTAGCCAAGGGCCTCGAGTTCGACCCTGGATATGGAGAAAATCTTATTAGGAGTGTCACCCCCAGAATGGTCATATAGCGCGCGATCTAGATTAGTTGGGATTCCAATGGATATCGAACATCGGGTGAAAAACAAAAAATAAAATAAAAAATCTCTCACCTTCATAAATATAAAAGCAACAAGGAAAATGATCAATTATACTAGTTGTAAGTGGTAGTCATATTTCGATTGTCGAAAGTTATTTATAAGTTGAAGTGTTCAACTCTCAAATTCGATTGTCAAAAGTTACTTATACGCTGAAATGTTGAACTGATATAATAGAGATAGATTAATATAAGTGTTTATATGTGTATTCTTATGTTGGATTTACTTAGTTATAAAATTAAAATTAAATTAAAATATATACTTATTATGTCATCTATCAAGATGAGTTTCTAGTTATTTAGGATAAGTATTAAGTATGAATAATTTCTTCTTTGGAATTTAATTTGTTGGCCATTTTTTATAGAACCATTAGTCATTCACCATTTATTAGGAGAAAAATCATCAAAATTACTCTAATAATTTGACTATTAATACTTCACTAAGAACCCTATTATGCCTTTTTATGAGTGTTTCTCACTTCTCAGCTATTCAAAAGTAAGTGTAAAGAAGATTATGCAAAGAAAAAATATATAGAAAATAGAGGAAGTTCATTGTTGCTTCTTTCTAAAAAATTTAAAATAAAAAATGAATCTACGTTTTTAGTTACAATACAAAAAAAGCACAAAATATCAAAAAAAGAAAATGAAGAGAGAGAGAGGGGGAGACATTTTTGCGGTCGCCGCTCCCAATTTTTTTGAGATAAGCAATCAATACTCTCTTGAACTATGATCAAAGTTGTTACGACACACTCTAACTTTACCTCGGAACTTAATTTTAGCATATTTTTGTCACCCATTTGTGTTGACATGATATTTTTATTGCATAAAATGGAACCTCATGTCAGCTAAAAAGGATGACAAAAATACACTAAAATTTAGTCCAGAAATAACAAAACCTCCATAAAGTTGAAGTGTGTCATAGCAAATTTGATCATAATTCAGGTAAGAGAAAGTCTAATATATAGTGGTTTGTTTGGTCTAACATTGGGAAGCCAAATTTTTATTAAAGTACTTATTTTAGAAAATGAGGTGTTTAGCTAAGCTTTTTTTTTTTTTTTTTTTTTTTTAAAATAAACGTGTTTTTGAATGAGGCAAGAATTGATTTTCCTGATAACGTCTTCTCGGTCGAGCTCGTTGCTCTAGATTTTCTTAGTACGATTTATATTTTATATATTTTTAATAGCAATTTCACATAATCAGACTGAGTTTAATTACTCGGTGCACGTTCAAAAGATAATGATGGCCATTTTTACTAGTGTTCAAAATAAAAAAAAATATACATATAAGAATTTCTATGACATTCATAATTTGAATACATAACAACACAACAACAACATATTGAGTGTATTCCAACATAGTAAGATTTGGAGAGAATAAAGTGTATATAGATCATACCGCTATATCAGGTGAAGTAGAAAGATTATTTCCAAAATAACAAACAAAAGAAAAAATTGTCCAAAAAAATGCCTTTTTTTTTTTCTCTTCTCTTGTATTGGAGTTTTTAAAATACTCAAAAATCTAGCCAAAAATATATTGGTTTTTATAGGTAAAGCACGTTTATTCTTGAACACTCCCCAAAAAGCCTAATTTTGACTAGACAACTAGAAAGTGGTCACCTTCTTTTCCATTTTACAATTTGCAATGAAATTTAAATATTTTTTTTTTAAATAATTTATTTATTTTTCAATATCTCTAACATTCTTTAGCTAAAGGCATTGTTCTCCTTCAACTATTCTTCTCAATTCTTGTGACAAACTTTTGTTCCTTACACTATGGCCCGATATTCGCATTGCAGCTGTGACTAATCGCGATTTTATATCTTATGCAAAACTCACTAAAAGAAAATCCTCCATCCCAGTATTGATTTTGTTCCCAAAACATTTGAATTTGATTAAGACGAGAAGAATTTTATATATCCCACCACAATCCCTAATGCCTATGATGAATTTATTGCATATACTATTATCAATTTAGCATGGCTTCTTTGATTATG
>NW_025847587.1:205964-218068 GCF_002878395.1 Capsicum annuum | reverse complement strand
AACTTTACTTTTCTGACAAACAAAATTTCTCTTTCTAATAATTCTTGTTTGGGATAATTTTCTTTTAGTTTTGATGTGATTTCAGGCGCCTGCCTGAAGAACAGGGCAAAAAAATAAAAATTCAAGCAACAAGCTGAAGAAGTTGAAAACAAAGCAACAAGGTGAATAGATGAAAGTTAACGGATTGAAAAATAGCAAGTCAGGAGCCCGCCTGAAGAACAGGGTGAAGAAATTGAAAGTTAAGCAATGAGGTGAAGCATTGGAAAACCAAGCAACAAGTTGAAGAAATTGCAAGTCAAGAGCCCGCCTGAAGAATAGGGTGATGAAACTTAAGTCAGGAGTCCAACAGAAGCTGTATAGATAGGTTTTTTGTAATTTCATTTATGTTTTAACTTGTAATTTTCATTTTTGATGTAATGACAAAGCCGTGGACCGGAGCCTCGAAGGAACCTCACTCAACTCTCCAACTCGGTCGTCCTTCTTCCTTTTGTTTCTTTCCTGTGAATAACGGTCGGGTCAAAATTCTGTCTCGTTGTCTACTTATTTGTATGAAAACACTTTGTGTTTACCTGCAAAGAGGGGCATGATGTAGACATATAATTTTATCCCTCCCCGAAAGCATTCTTACTATTTTACCCTCGTCTTAGTGTGTACCCTCACCCGTGTGATAACCCCTTCACAAAAAGACAAAAATAACAATTCCTAACTAATTTTATCTTATTCTAACAATCCCTCCCTATTAAAAATGACACATCACCATCACCACCCTAACTACACATGTGATCCCCTTCCTTTTTCTTGTCCACAAAGAAAGAATATATGGGGGACCCACCAAAATTTTCACATCATAACAAATCCATGCCCATTATAAAAGAAAAATCCTAAGAGGAAAAAAGGAGGCTCATTCTTTGATCATCATCTTCTCCACAATAACAACAATCACAAAATAATCTTCCTCACAAGAACAACAACAACAACAAAAAAAAGGGGCGTCGGTGAATAGTAACCGGTGAACAGTAACGGTGAACAGTAACAGCGTGAAAAGTGACGGTGAACGGATCATTATTTATCGAGTTGGATTGTTGGTGTTAAGGTTCGGCTTGAGGTTTTCAGGTGCTGACTCTTTTTATTCGAATAACATTAAGTTTGAAAGCTTCAAATTTAAGGTCTAATTCTTTCTTCTCTTTCATTTAATTCTTATGTGATTGTGATTGCATGTGATTCGATATCGTGGTTTGTTTGTTGATGTGAACTGTTGGTGACATTTGGGTGTGTGATGTGCTAAGCATGATTGGTGAATTTTCGTTATTCTCGATTGGTGGATTGTGTATTGAAATGGGTTAATCACGTGGTTGAGAATGAATTAGGGTGGGGATTAAAAATGAAGGAAAATGAATATTGATTAATTTTGATGTATTAATAATGTTGAACATGACAGAATTGTGATACGTTAAACTTGGTAGGCAAACGTAGGTCGGGTAGGCAAATTTAGGAATAACGATTTGTTGGAGTGTTTGAATATGTGCGTGAATGGTAATTTCTACTTTATTGCACGAAAAGTTTAAATTATACTCATTTGGCCAGGGAATCCCCCGAATGATTTGTATTGATTTATTCGGGGAATACCGCGAAGTAGTATGTACGCAAAGGAGGCTCGTGATCAAGGCCCGAAACATCGGGTGAAGTTTAGTTTAGGATTAGTTTAGAATAGAATAGGTTTTATATTTCAGCACCTCTTTTATTTTGGATTGTATAATTTGGACTGAACATTATTTTGATTTGTTTTGAATTTTGTGTGATTTGTTTGTTTGCTTGCTTGTTTTGTGTGTTTATGTGGTTCGTACATTTGTAAAGTCAAATTAGCCGATACGCTCCGCCAAGCGATCGTGGTCGAACCACAGGATCGAGGGGTGCCTAACACCTTCCCCTCGGTCAACAGAAGTCCTTAGCCGGAATCTCTGTTCGCGGATCAGTTTTTAGAGTCAAACCATTTCAAAAAGGATTTTCCAAAGGTGACTTGGCACACCGAATTATGCCAAGTGGCGACTCTGAATAAGAAAAAATAATGTAAATAATCCTTTTTTTTTGAAACAATTTTTTTTCATTTTTGTCACCTTAATAATAAAACCCTTTCGAACTTAAAATACATATCTTTTTTTGGTCAAAAAGGGGTGTGACATTCGGTTTTATGTGTTATTGGTTCAGTTTATCGGTTTTCGATTTTTAAATATGTAAAACCAATAACCAACCAATAAGATATTTTCTTATCAGTTTATCGATTTTTGATCCTTAACGGTTTGGTTTTCAGTTTAACCAATAAGAAAATTCTCATAAAATAGAAATATTAACAACTAAAATAAAAAAGCAAAATCTTAGTTGCCGCCAAAATCTTACGCAATGCGTTTTAGTTTACAAGAATCTTAAACTTAAACTAAATGTTTTTCAAACTGAATCCTAATTATTGGAAGCTACTAAATGCTTCAAGCTTTCCAATACGACAATACCCGTGTTTTGTATTGTTCCTTTGTTGCCCTGAATAGGTTAATACTTTTTGAATATTTGAATTGTGAATAATTAGTGTATAATATATATATAAGTAATATAAAAATTTATATATATAACACAAATAGGGGTAAAACAGTAACTTAGTTATCCTTATTGGGTTATCGGTTTAACCGATAACCCAATAATCTAAAATCGAAATCGAACCGTTTACTCATTAAATTATTTTATAAAACTAATAAAAAATCGTTAACCCAATAACCCAATATCAATAACCCAATAATATTTTTATCAATTCAATTTATCGGTCGGTTCGATTTTTGCGCAGCCTAAAGCAACCTTTAATTTTGGTAGGTGTAAAAATATTTATGTTATTGTCAACTTCAAGAATTTATTCTTCAAGACTATACATCACAAGAGAATATAATACGTCATTCTAGCCGACTTAATTAAGAAAAAAGAAAAGAAAAAAAAAGTCCAAAGTTCCCATATGATTTTCCTTAGCAATCATTTTTTCATCTAACAACCAATATCCAAAAAAAATAAATATTTTTTTTCTTTTTTCCTTCAAGTTGTCATTAAATTGAAATATTTTTAATATAATTATTTAATATTCGAAACTCATTTGTCAAATTCATATCGCTTAAGACACATTTTCGTGCTAAAGAAAGTCCTAATATCAGTATATCACCAATTAAAGAGAAAGTTTTCATATAAAAAAGCCAAGATCATATCAAATTAAAAATTTCTTATCTATCTCATCATAATTTTCATCGACTCTTAAATTGCATTTACAACATTAATGTAATTTGCAATTAGTCCCTCATTTGTTTCTTTTCATTTTTAAAATTTATTCAAGGAACTTTAGAATAGGTTGTTTTATTAGTTGTTAAACTATACTTTATGCTCTTTATGTTGGATTTAAATAATCTTTAATATATAATATAATGTGGAATTTGACAACTTAGAAGAGCTGGAACTTTAGAAAATCACAAATATTAAAAATAAAAAATGAAACTATAAAAGTTGATGCAAATATTTTTGGATAATATCTGGCTTATGATGTTGTACTTCTCCCACTCTATTATGTTGACACTTTGGATAAGCCATCTCAATTATTGAGCTCTAATAATAAGAATCTATTGGTTACTTTTCAGTTGTCTCCAATTATTTATTTTAAGTTAAATTAAATTAATTGGAAAATTTTAAATTAAAATTAGATATTGAAAAACTATACAAAAAGTATTACAATTTGCAATTTTTCTCATGATGAAAAAATAAGATTTTAAAATATTGGTTAAAGTTTATGTTGTTTGACTCTTAAAAAGAAAATTATGACAACTAAAAAGAGAGGATCGGAGTATATTTATAATTAAATTTATCTATAACAATCATTTTCCATATAAAAAGAATCATTTGTTATAAAAGTCGAAAAAAATATTGGAATCAATTTTCATGTGTCCTTTCTGATTGTATTTTGCTATAACAATAAAAAATATAAAAATAAATAATGTTATTATAGAAAAGTTTTCTAACAAATTATAAGCCCTCCATAATTAAATTAAATTATATTTGAGTAAATAAATATAAAAAAGAAAAAAAATAATAAGAAGATGCTATGATATCATTTTCAAGTAATTAATTAACTAACGTTTATTGTATTTTTCTTTTTTAACAATAACACTCTTTCTTTGAATAATCTTAATTATTTCTTTCTCATCTCTTCTTATCTATACATAAGACTTGGATTTCTTGAGAGCAAGGAAATCTACCTTTGATGTAATATTACATTTTAAAAATAATTTATTGATATATAAAATACATATTATCTCGATTTAATTTAGATTTGCATAATATAAGATTTATTAAGCAGAAAAACGCTATTTAAAGGAGGTTTCATGTTCTTATATCTCAAACCTGATATATCTGATTAAAGACAAAAAGATTTCATTCATACTATCACATTCCTCGATCAGTGGCGCAGCCACCTTTACTCCTTGGGTTCATCCAAATCCCCTTCAACGGAAAATTATACTATTTTTATATGGTTAAATTTTTTTTATATACATATATATAATAGATGTTGAACTCCTTCGACTAGTTCGGAGGCATACTTTTGAACCCATTCAATAAAAATTTTGACTCCGTCACTGCCTCAATGATAAGAACATTATATTTGTAATTTAGGTATTCTATTTAGTTAATGATATCATTTCTCCTAATTTAATAGTATATATTATATATTAAAAACATATATATAGTAAAATAAGAAGACTTCTCTTTTTTTATTCTTTAGTGTGTACAATCATAATTCATGATCAATGAATAAAGCATAAATGCTTTAAGATTTTCTAAGCCAATGTTTTTTATTTGTCTTAAAATTTCCTTTTTAAAATCTAATCCCTTATCCCTTAAATGGTCATAATAATTAATTAGAAATGACATAGTAAAATTATGATTGAAACAGTGAAGTAGACACGTCTAATTAGAAGAGATATAACAAAATTACTATATAAAAATATTTGCAAATGGTCATAATAATTAATTCAAAATGACATAGTAAAACTACGATTGAAACAGTGAAGCAAGCACGTCTAATTAAAAGTGATATAATAAAATTACTATACGAAAATATTTGCGAGAAAAAATTAAATGGACTCATATAAAACGTTAAGTGAATTTAACATTAAATATTATTAATTTTTTAATATACTTAGATGACTTTATGATAATTTTTTAATAATTAATTAAAAACAATGTAATAAAATTTCGAAGGAAGCAGCTGATAATAATGAAGGAGGCAGGAGAAGCAGGAGAAGCAGGCATGTTGACGGAGTGGTGCCTGCTTCTCCCACCCATTCCCTCTTATTAGATATAAAAAATATATATCAAAATTGCACAACTTAGGCTTAACATGTTTAGTCAGATATCTATTAGGACTAAAATTAGAAATCACCAATAATTGAGGGACTAAAAGTGTTTTTCGGATAAATAACTTAAATTTTATTTAAAAAAAATAACATAAATCCTGATAGTTTGGAGCTTAATTTCAGAAAAATTTGATTTTGGGTCTGTCGGGATACATAAGTAGCTCCCGATACATCCAACAAAAATACACTTTTTCTTTTGTAAAGATATATAATTAGTTTTTGTTTTAAGGTGTATGTTCATGTTATTTTTCCATTTAATAACTCTAATTAAGATGACCAATTATTTTTCCATGCTAATTAAATGACCAAATTGCATTAATAATTGAAACCTTTTATTTTCATGAGGTGGATTGAACTGTCACATACCACATACTATTAAAATGGAAAATGAAATAAATCATTTTCTTAATCAATGACCTAAACTAAAGAATTGATTCGAATGGCCAATTTTTAAAATCAAATAAAAATATGTGGTTACTAATTTGCTCAACAAATAGAAATATCAATTTGAACAATTGCATCCAAATAGTGGTGACAATTTTTTTTATTTTTTTTTTAGATATTTGAATATATTATTCTAAAAGTAATGTTAGGTAATGGTCCTCTATCTTGTGGACTGGTTAGTCTTTGAAAAATTATTGAAAATAACATGAAATTAATGTTAAGAAAAATCTTGTTACATAGAGTTAAAATAAATAGAAACGAAAAGAAGGTTGAAAAGAGAGATGTATGCTCGTACCCTCTTTAATGAATCTCATGCGATATAAATTATAAATTATTAGATCGATATTAAATATAATATCAAATAAATTATAATGAGAACACATTGAAAATGAAAGATAAGTAAACATTTATAAAATACCATTTCAATATTTCTTCAGATCTAGAATGAGATACGATTTTGAAGAATGAATCTAATATAGACAGACATTCGAACTAGTGATCTGCTCGATCTAAAATTCTCACTCTTATTTTAACAAAGCGCGCATAAGACAAGACTTAATTCATTAGACCAAACAAAAATTCTCAATTTAAATCACATTGCCACGATGCCATACATCATAACAAAAACTTCATGTGCTTGTACATAAGAAAGAATTGTGCCACACATGAGTATGCGTGTTGAGAATTCTATATGTAAATTTAGATATATCTTTTTTATTTCAGCATGAATTGACTAATAATATACAGAATATATTTACAAAATTTAAGTATCCATTTTGTAATTATCCATATAAAATATAAACATATTGATTAGGTGCCTAAAGTTGTCTCACCCATAAGAAAAAAAAAAACAAAGTTTGATTAGGTTGCTAACTACATATAGAGTGTGGCTAACATTTCTCTACCAAAAATATTTGCAAATTTTTAATGGGTTTTATTAGAATCTTGTCTTGGGACGTCTTTGGCTTTACGATAGAAAGCTCGTTAGAAAAAGCCATGAGGGGTTTTCACCGACATTTATAATAGTAATATTTATCTTCAGTATTCATAAATATAAAAATATTATATTTGAAATTAGAAATTTCTCATAAAGAAAAGGATAAACAAAAGAAGATTAATAAATTAGAAGAGACATTCCCAATTTAAACAATGGTTAATTAAAGATTGCAAAGAATATTTGTTCCTCATATTATATATACTATGTCCACTTTAACAACTTCTTAATGGTCAATAATGGAGTAAAGATACCAAATTTGCAAAAAGAGAAAAATGTGCCCAACTTACACACACTTAATAATATTAGGCCATGATTATGGAAAACTATAGTATTCATAAGCCCTAAGGAATAATATGTAACACATTGAAAATTATTAATAAAATATGAGGTAGATAGTCACAGTGACAGACATAAGATTTTCATCGATGAAACATTGAGATGAATGAATATTTTTTAATCCTTAATCAGAGATTTTATGTTCAACTCTTGGGAATATATAAATTTTCTTTCAATGAATCCTGCATGATACAAATTCGAGTTAATCAAACTAGCAGATATTAAAATCCATATACACTAAATTTTTTATTTTTTTTAAATAAAGGTTTGTTCTCTTTAGTGAATCCTAGATGCAAAATCGAATTGAATTAAGATATAGCGAATGTTAAATACTAACTACTAACTATACTAAAAAAGAAGAAAAAAACATATAGAAAATGAAAAGAAAGATGGAGTCGATTTTCTCTTTGATAAATTCTACGTGATGAAAATTTATTTTAATTAGATAAAATATCAAATATTAAACATTTAAATTATAAACAAAAAAAGGGATCACATTTAAAATGAAAGAATAAATTAAAAGGACAGATTGAGGTTTGTTTTCTCTATAATAAATTCAACGCGATGAAAATTTAATTTAATCGAATCAATAAATATTAGTAGATACCAAATAATTTATTATTTTTTAAAAAAGAAATTAATATGAAAGGGAGGTATGGAGGTAGGCTCGGAGCTTGGTTAGGAATTCGTTACGTGTGACTTCAAAAATGATAAGAATTAACCAACTTATGTACAAATATTGTATAATTATTTTTGCATAATGCCCTCTTTTATAGAAAAAATAAAATAAAAATACAATTTAACTTATTATATTTATACAAATTTCTATTATTGCAAGTAATTATAAAATTTTTAATTAATTATATATTTTTATTGGATATATCGAAGGCTAATTATGTATCTCGATAGACCCAAAAATTGTATCTTCGATGGATGTATTATGTATTTCAACAAATCTAAAATTGAAAAAAATATATCGAAAGCTAATTATATATCTTTACAAAGAAAAAATATATCTTTGTTGGATGTATCGAAAGTTAATTATGTATCTCGATAGATCTAAAATTAAAATTTTCAATAATTATATAAAATATTAAAAATTTCTACGATTAAGCTCCCAAACTGTCAGAATTTATATTATTTGTCCTGCCATTTTTATAATTTAATCGATTGTAACAAATAATCAACGACTTCGAACGAGGTTCATATTTATTTTATCTAGCCCGCAAGGAGAAAAAATCACATAGTTTGTGTTACTCATCTATTTTTTATACGTGCAACTGTAATTTTTTTGATAATTATGATTTACTTATAATATATGATTTTTGAGATGATTTTAGAATTCTAAATATACATATTCTGAAATTTAAAAATAATTGTAACTTTAGCTCCACCCCTAATGACTGTCACTGTTAGTTTAGTGGACTAAATTTCACCTTTTAACCTAATTTTATCAACTTTTGTTTTTTTAGAAATATTTAATCTTATTGGTTAACTAAAAAAAAGGCATTAATATAGTGCTTCAAAAGAAATCATAGTGCAAATACCACTCATAATGTCCCTTTACTAGTTACTGAAAGAAAATGGTTCATAATGAAAATTACGGTGAAATGATAAGTATTTTTTTAGTCTTTAATCAAAGATTTAATTTAAGTTTTAAATAAGAAATCATCTTTGTTAATGTATTATGAAATTTACAAGAACGGATTTGAATTTAGTTGAATCGTAGAGGTGAGTATAAATGATCGATAACTGAATTATCCAATCTAGAAATAGAGTCATCTTACGTTAAGCAGTGGCGGATATACAAACAATTCAGGGGGTTTATCCGAACCCTTTTCATCAGAAAATTATACTATTTTTATATGATAAAAAATATTTTTATATATATATAGTAGATGTTGAACCCCCTTCGACTAATCCATATAGTTACTTCTGAACCCCTTCAGTGAGAATTTGGCTCCGCCACTGATGTTAAGCGGTGTCATTTGATACCTCTTTGCTAGAAATTTACAAGCTTTAGGTTCAAATTTACAAAATCAATATTTGAATATATCAAATTGAATACCGAACAACCACTCCAAAATACTTCATTCGTTCCTTTTATTTGTCATAGTTTCCTTTTAAAGAGTCAAACAATATAAATTTTGATAAATATTTTAAAATATATTTTTTCATCATATTCATATGAGAACAATTGCAATCTATATTATTTTTTATATAATTTTTGAATATCTAAATTTAATTTTAAAATATTAAATTAATTTATATTAATTTAACTTTAAAGATTAATTAAATTAATTCTTGAAAAGCGAAACATAGCGAATAAAAAGGATCGAAGAGAATATGAATATCAACCACCTATTAGGAAACCAAAAAGAAATACTCCCTTCCTCACATTTTACATGTGGCAATTTATTTTTAGTCCGTTTTAAAAAAATCACCTTCCTTAATTGAAAACTATTGACGCAATTTCATTTTTATCTTTATTAGTCTTACTTATAATGTTCCACTTAATTAAAGATAATAGTAGTATATTTTTTAATGAAGGATAATTTGGTAAACATTATCAAGTTAATCTTTATTTCTTTCTTGCTTAGCAAAATATGCTACATAAAATGAGACGGAGGAAGCACAAATAATATGTTTATTCTTTGAGAAATCTTTTTTTTTTCTAGATGCTATATTATATTTCTTTGATTTTCTTCACCACCCCACCCCCACTATAACTCCCCCACCCCGACCCCTCCGTCTTTCCCACTACAAGTACCCTCCATTTTTCTCTCTCTCACCACCTTTCACTACCTAAAATCCCATAAACCAAACACACCCTTCTCTTTCTAAAATAGAAAAATAAAAAAAAAAGCTTCAAAATTTGGCACTTTCAAACTGGCAATTGATCATAATCAAGATTCTACTATCCTGGAAATCAAGTACAAGAACAGAAGAATTATGGTAAATTCATACAAAAACCCCTTTTGTCCTTATTCGTTCATCATTTTTCATACACATTTAGACATAAATTTGATTGAAATTTGCAAAAAGAAAAAAAAAAATTTCTTAAAGTTGAAGTCCAAACATGGTATTTTAAAGTTCAAATTGTCTTTTTTTATGGGTGGTTTAGGTGTTTCAAAAGTGGTGTCTGGTATCTGTACTAAGCTCCACTAATCGGAATTCACGTATTGCATGATCTATTTCATTGGAATTGTATTTGAGCAGCATTTCATTTGAAAAAGTAAAATTTCATTTGAAATTTAAAGTTATGTTTGGACATGCATTTGATTGAAAAAGTAAAGTATTGTTTGTAAAAAACAAAAGTTCACTCACCAATCTATTATTGAATTTGAAAAACTCATCTTCAACTAACCACAAATTCCCATTTGTGCTTTATTTATTCGTAAATAATTATGTTTGGACATGCATTTTACTTGAAAAAAATACATTTTATAAATGCTAAGAAATTAATGTCAACTGAAAATTAGTCAAAATTATTTTTTTCAAATTTAAGAAACTCATCTTCAAATAATAACCATAGAATCATCAAAATGCGAAAAAAAATAATTTGAAATATGTCTAAACAGGCCCTTCAATATATATACAATATTTTTTTTTTTTTGGTATAGGGTGCTGGAGGACAAGATGAAGAAGAAAATAATTGGCCACCATGGTTAAATCCATTGCTTAAAGAAAGATTCTTTGGTCAATGCAAATTACATGTTGATTCTCATAAAAGTGAATGCAATATGTATTGCCTTGATTGTATCAATGGTCCTCTTTGTTCTCTTTGTTTATCTCATCACAAGGACCATATTGCAATTCAGGTATATCTCATTTGACTAATTGTACAAAATGGATAGTTCGATTCACTAAGTGGGCCCGGGCCCGGGCCCGGTCGGCAAGGTGTATTTTATGTAGCCTTATCTTGCATTTTTGCAAGAGGCTATTGCAGGGGCGGAGCTAGCCATTTGTCAGGGGTTCATCATTTCGCTGGAAAAATATACCATTTATACATAATTAAAATTATTTTTATGTATCTATAGTAGGGGTTCAACCCCCTTTCGGCTAGGTTTTCTTCAAATATTGAACCCCTTGAGTTGAAATTCTGGCTCCACCCGCTGTTGTATTTTGATTAATTGTTTCTTTCACCCATTTCAATGTTTATCTAATGTATATAGTTTACTTGACTCGAGGTCTATTGGAAGCAGTCTCTCTACATTCATAAGGTAGGGGTAAGGTTGCGTACATACCATCCCTCCCAAACTCCACTTGTGGGATTACACTGGCAGTAGCGGAGGTAAAAATTCTGAAAGGTCAATGGCTACACACTATATAGGATGGTGGGAGTCAATTTTTTTTTTTGGCTACACCGTGTATATTGTGGCAGAGCCAGAAATTCTACCGATGGTTAATGTTTACACAATGTCATGATGACGGAGTCAAAATTTTAACTGCATTTGTCGTTCACTAAAATCTTCCTTCGATTTTCAAGGGATAGAGGCAAATTCAAAATTTTATCTCTATGCTAACATTTTAGATTTTTAACATTGAACCCGTTTTGTAGTACTTTTTTGTTTATAGCGAGAACTTAGTACATCGAATCGCTGATTTTGGTTGCTCTGTATTTTGTTTGGTTGGACAGATAAGGAGGTCATCATACCATGATGTGATAAGGGTGAATGAGATTCAAAAGTATTTGGACATTTCATCAGTCCAAACATACATTATCAACAGTGCTAAGGTTGTCTTCTTGAATGAAAGGCCACAACCTAGGCCAGGCAAAGGTGTCACAAATACATGTCAAGTTTGTGAAAGGAGCCTTCTTGATTCCTTCAAATTTTGCTCTCTTGGTTGCAAGGTATGTCATAAAATCGATCTTCCAAAATGTAACACTTTTG
>NW_025847587.1:190039-202964 GCF_002878395.1 Capsicum annuum | reverse complement strand
TTGCAAGGTATGTCATAAAATCGATCTTCCAAAATGTAACACTTTTGGAGGATCCGACACACATACGTTGACATTTTTGAAGAGTCTGAACAACATAGTCGAACGATTTTCTTGAAGACTTCGTACCTCGTAACATTAATACCCTTCTAGAGAAATTCTTTTTTTTTTTCGCCTTTTACCAAATTTTCTTGCATTTATTTGACTTTTAATGTCATTGAATTGAATTGGGCATGTCCAAGATTCTTGAATTGTGTATTTTTTGTAGTTTAATGGTCATTTTTGGTGTGTTTGGCATTGAATTGGGGTGTGGAAATTTTACTCACATTTATTGGTCTATTGATAGGAAACTTTTGTATATAATCAATTGTTTTTAATTGGAATTTTCAAAGTTGTTAGTAATTGGAATTGTCAAATGATTATATTGAGCGGATCCTCCGAAGTTGTTGTCACACTCGTATCGAATCCTTAATAAATGTACTATTTTAGAGGATCCGACACGAGCCTAACAACATTTCTGAAGAGTGCGAGCGCCGAGCAACAAAGATCAGTGACCCTTTCTTGCATTTATTTTGTAGCCCAATTGGCAATGAGGCTCAAATCATGCTTGTTTCATATCTTTGATATATTCAACAAAACGTATAATATGAATTGAATTAGTCCAAATAGGACTATATGAATATTACAAACGATTTATATAGTCGATTCTAACTTGATCTGTTGCAGGTTATTGGAACCTCAAAGAACTTCGTTAAGAAGCTGAGGCAGTTATCAACGAAGAGGCGGCTAACAATGGCAACATCAGACTCCGATGACTCTTGCAGCAGTAGTAGCCACCGCGGGTACAAAAGCGCCATCAACAAAATCCAAAGTTTTATTCCGTCAACGCCCCCTCCAACTTCTGCTAATTACAGAACGACCAAGCGAAGAAAAGGAATTCCACATAGATCCCCAATGGGAGGACTACTCATAGAATATTAAGTCTTGATATACACAAAATATACAACTTTAGTTCTTACAATTATTAAAAAATACTAGTGCCTTTCTCTCAAGAAGGCCAGTATTTGATAGTTGTGTATGTATAAGAACAATAATGTAAATAGAGTGTTAGCAAGATGAAAAGTTGGAGGGTGAAAGTTGAAACAAGAAAAAAATGAAAGGACTAAATGGGTTAAGTTAGAAGTTTGGACTATTAGATAATAAAGTTATATAATTATATTTTTGATGATATAATACTGTTTATTTGGTTGACTTTTTCTTATTCACAGGTTTTACATCATACAAAAAAAAAAAGTACCCCTTTTATTTCAAAATAATTGATCCTTATTGACTTAACACTCCTATTAAAAAAAATATTTATTTTATTAAATTAGCCTTATTAATTATATTTTAAAAATATAAATTTAAATATACATACTTTGGTCATTTAATGATAAGATTAGTATTGAAAAAATATAATAAAATTTTCTTAATTTCAACAAAGCAACAAGTAAATTGAAGAAATCAATAGTAGAGTCATGTCACAATTCATAAGTATATTAATGATGATGATAACTTGCAATGAAGAAATCAAAATAAAAGCAGTAAACACAAAAAATAAGCCCACAATAAATCTTTTTCGAGCAGAGTTTCTTAGTTATCTCTTTAATTCTGATTTGTTCATGGTTAAGGTTATTTCTTGTTGTTCGATCGTTGAAATATTTCCTTCAGCAGATTGATAGGCTAATTCAAGATCCATTAGATTTTGGGACTTTATCGACTTTCATAAAGCATATATGATCTGATCCACCATACATCAATGTAAATAATTTTATTTTAATATATAAAATCACATTTAAATTTAATAAAGAAGTGCTTTTAATTATTTAATGATACGAACCAAATTGGACTCAGGGAATAAAGCAAAGAGGGCCATGGGCCATGTCAAAGGCTCTAAATGGATAGGAAAGCATCGAGCATTCTAATTAGAGCCGTAACTTCTCGCTCAAGAGCAAATTGAATGTGTGCTTAGTGTGTATCCTTACTATTTTATTTATTTTAGGCTTTGAAGGGTTTGAAAAACATTCGTTTCGACTATTTAAATCATTTCAAAATTGTAAAGAAAATTTTGAAATAATTTAATACATTACAGAATCGTCACTTGATTTTATAAGAAATATCAAGAAAAACTAAAAATATTTCAAAAATTTAAAAATAGAAATAAACCTTTGAAATAGAGAAACTAGGTAAGGATTCAAGTAACGCCTTAAAAAGAATTTTAAGGCATTCAAGAGCGTCCGTTAAAAAACGATTGACCAAAAGACTGTTTGACTGATTTATAAAAAAAATGACTAATTTAAAAAATATGGCTAGCTTTGTAAAATCTTGAATAGTTTTCAAACATGACATTCATTTCATTCAAGTGAAAACTTACTTTCTTTAAATTAAGGAAAAATTCTCTCTTAAAAGGAAAAATTAACTAAATCCAATTCTTTTATCAATTTAAGAAAACATATATTATGTTTAATCAAAAGAGCGAGAAAATGATTTCAAATATCATTTTTGATAATAGAAAATTCTATCTTTAAGAAAAAACCCCAATTTGAACCACTTATGAAATATTTAACTAATTCAAAAAAAAAATAATTCAATTCTTACAAGAAAAATTGATTTTTTTATATTGAGGAAAATTCTCTTTAACTCAAATAATCTCAACTTTTATACATGATCGAAAATAAACGCCATTTTTTTATTTTTCAAAAGTTCGTCTTATGAGTGAACATGAAAAAACTCCCTTCTTATTTAATTCTAAAATGTGCCATGTGACAACAAATAAATAAATAAATAAATAAAGAGAAATACTAAGATAAATAAAAAATGACAAACTGAAGGGAAATTTATTTAAAGTTAACCAACTCTCATTTTCTTTCTTCTTCACATCACACCATCTCTCTCTTTCTTTCTCCTTTTCAGCCCCGTCCATGCACACTCCCCACCTCCAACTACCCCCCCCCCCCCCCCCCCCCCCCTCTCTTAATTTTTTACATTTTCTCCATTAACACTATCATAGAGCAACCATGAAGACACTGATTTAAGATTTTTATTCCAATAAGACACTATCTCAACCTTCAATTCTAACTCTCTCAACGTTTTCAACAGTTAAATCCACCCTTGAAAATGTAAATAATTATCATTTTCAGATTAAAAATAAAATATTAATAATTTTCTTTGTGACAAGTGAAATAAATAAAGATTAGAAAAGGTGTAATGGGTTCTAAAAATAGAAGTTATGAAAATTTCTTCTAATTTTGTTATTCTTTGAATTTGATCAGTGAAGCAATTCTGAAACAAAATATATGCTTAGTTAAAAATGTTGATCCTACCAAATATTTATGGGCGAAGTAGCATAGGCTTAAAATCATTAAAATGGCATAAAACATTGTAAAAGAGAATTGAAAGCAACAAATTCAATCGAACTTAAGTAAAAACGTTGGTGATTTCTCCGGCGAAATCAAATAGAACTCTGAATTAATAGTTGAAGAAAATGGGTGTTATTGTTCGATGATGTAGGGGAGAAGAAAAAGGCATGGGATGTGGGTATGGGGTGTGGGGTGGGGACGAGAGGTGAAGGGGGTGGGGGCATTAAAGAAGAAAAAGGTGATATATATATATATATATATCGACTTTCATAAAGCATATATCATCTGATCCACCATACATCAATGCAAATAATTTTATTTTAACATATAAAATCACATTTAAATTTAACAAAGAAGTGCTTTTATTTATTTAATGATATGAACCAAATTGAACTCAGGAAATAAAACAAAGAGGGCAATGAGCCATGCTAAAAGCTCTAAATGGATAGGAAAGCATCTTGGACGCGAGCATTTCAATTAGAGCATTAATTTCTTGCTCAAGAGCAAATTGGACGTGTGTTTAGTGTGTATCCTTACTGTTTTATCTCTTTTAAGCTTCGAAGGGTTTGAAAAAAATTGGTTTTGACTATTTAAACCATTTCAAAACTATAAAGAAAATTTTGAAATAATTTAAGACATTATAGAATCGCCACTTGATTTTTTTAAGAATTATCAAGAAAAACTAAAAATATTTCAAAAGTTTAAAAATAGAAATAAACCTTTGAAATAGAGAAACTAGGTAAGGGTTCACATAATGCCTTTAAAAGGTTTTTAAGGCATTCAAGAACGCCTGTTAAAAAACGATTGACCAAAAGATCATTTGACTAATTTATAAAAAAATGACTAATTTTAAAATGTAGCTAATTTGTAAAATCTTGAATCATTTACAAACATAACATTTATTTCATTCAAGTGAAAACTTACTTTATTTAAATTAAGGGAAAATTCGCTCTTCAAAAGAAAAATTAATTAAGTCCAATTCCTTTATCAATTTAAGAAAAGACAAATTATATTTAATCAAAAGCGAAAGAAAATGATTTCAAATATCATTTTTAATAATAGAAAATTCTATCTTTAAGAAAAAATCTCAATTTAAACAAGTTATGAAATATTTAACTAATTCAAAAATATTTCGATAGAAAAATAATTTTTTTATATTTAGGAAAATTCACTTTTAACTCAGATAATTCAAATTCAATACATGATCGAAAGTAAACGCCATTTTTTTATTTTTCAAAAATTCGTCTTAGGAGTAAACATGAAAGAATTCCCTTTTTATTTAATTCTAAAATGTACTATGTGACAATAAATAAAATAAAAATTTGAGAAACACTAAGATAAACCAAAAAAAACAAACTGAAGGAAATTTATTTAAATTTAACCAAATCTAAGAATTAATTACAAACACATAAATCAAGTATGAATTGCAAGAACAAAAAAGAAAGTTCAAGTTTGGGCTCCTTATGTGGCCCATTTTAAATCTGTCCAACTCTTAGGCTGAATATACATGAACTTGGATCCAATTTCAGCTTTGTATTCCAACTGTATACTGATTGTATACAAGCCTTCTTTTGCTGAGATTTCTGTATATTTTAGTGTATATCAGTGAATTTGCTTCTTTGTGTTTTCCATATATTAGCTGCAAGACTTGTATCATCTGTATATGACTGTATACTTGAAGTATACCAGTATATACCAGCCATGTCCAAAGTGGACTGATCTTGACAAGAGAGGGTGGGGGTTTGACTCCGAGAATGCAGGAGGGAGAGTCCCATGGATTCGGGTGGTTCATGCATTGCAAAGAAGAGATAAATATCAGTACATGATGCAACAAAGATCTAACATTGTATGAACAATATAACAAAAAAATGCATCCAATTAATTGGTTTTGACTCAAATTCTGCCCAAAAAGTCTTCTTGAATGGAATAGAACAACTCCAAAGGACTCAAATCATATATTTATACCTAAGCTTACGCCAATTTTTAAAAGTCATGTTACCCGAAACTTCTCAAACACATTCAACAATAGAAAATAAAACTTCCATATCAAAAGTTATAGACGAACCGAAACTTCAAGAACTATTAATTTAAAATGAACTAATAATTAGGCAAGTAATTCTGGGATAATCTTATTTCTGACAAAACTAGACATCCTGTGATTTTACAGCAATAACATCAAGGCAAATAATTTCAAAGTAACAGATTTATAAAAAATTTTAGTGGAAACTGTCAAGTGATAGGTTATTTCTCAAGTTTGAAAACCAATTGGTTTAGAGAAATATCATATATTAGCACACAGGGGAATGAGAGAAGAGGTATGGATATCAAACAAGATAGGAAACTAGATGAAAGAAAAGGCGAAAAGAAGATAGCTCACTTGCTTTACACCTCAACACGTAAAAATAAATGGGAAATTAAGGCGAGGGCGGGGGGGGGGGGGGGGGGGGGGAGGGAAGTGAAAATTAAAGGGTTTTTGGGTTATTTAAAAGATAGCCCACAATTAGATTTATGAGTTAATTCCATTTAATATTATGTCAAATTAAAAATTAATTAGCGAATTGCATTGCAGTTGTGGTCAATTTAATTTCAATTATAGTCAAATTTAATAGATTGACTAAATTAAATTGAAATTCGATACGAGTTAATACCTCATTTGATTTCGATCTTCTTGATTTAATAAAATTAAACAGATATTTTTTTTTAAATAAATCATTTTTAGAGCAATTATATTTAAAGCAAAATTTAATCATTTGAATTTATTTTTTAAGATAAGCTTCGATTAAAATCCGATATTTCATAGAATAAATATTTAAGTAACAAAAGTATACGATTTCGTATATCCAAATACAAAAATGTATAATCGTTACTTAAAATAGCAAAAATTATCTAGATAAATACTTTAGGAAACTTTTATTCGAATAAAATAAATATTGTAATTTTATTAAGAAAAAAAAACTTGAAATTAAACTTAGTCGTGGAGGGTAAAAATTATGTGTCAACACGTATGTGCTCTGTTATAACGCCAATGAAATAGAGAAGGTTTTTACTGGAAGCATCAATCAGTGTCTTCAAATAGATGATTTGTTAGACGAAAACTGTACACGCAATGCTTCATTGTCATTCATACATATTTTAGGAGGACTTAGACGTTTAGCAAATTAAGTACATACCTTTAGGCAAATATACTACCCTTATTAAAGACTTTCCATTGCTCTTCAAATAGATAATACGAGTACTTGTTGATGAAGAACATTTGTATTGGAGTAAAGCATGAGATATGCTATGCAGTACAACTTGAAGGACTTGAAAATTTTTGTGGATCTTTTGGGTGGTGTTCTTCCCCGATATTTAATTTAGAGGTTTGTTTCTTACAGAAGTTTTTATATTTCTTCAAAGTAATTTTTTAATTTTGCTTTAGTTATTTTTTATCTCATCCATATTGAATTTCATTCAATTTGCATCTATGCTAGCTTATTTTATGTGTTTATCAATAGGAGAGTGATTGTATTCAATTTATTTTGTTAAAAAAATTAATATATATGGGAGAATTAAATTTGAAGTTGGTGTTAATATTATATTTGATGAAAAATATAAATTGTAGTTATTTTTTAAATTTTATGTAAAATATTAAAGTGAAAAAAGTAAAAATATTTTTTAAAAATATAATTTTATTAAAGTAAAATAGTTTTTATAATTAAATACAACTAGTATCCTAAGTAAAATAATTTTTGGTAAAATATTACTTTTTTATTTTTAATATATTAAAATAAATTTTTTTAAAATAAGTGTAAAATATTCTATGACCACACACACCTACTTGTAATTACTTGATAAGTACTACTTTCCCTAGTTCAGAATCAATAAATTATTCATTATTTAGAAGATATAAATAATTCATTTGATTTTACTCTTTATTTATATTTTTTATGAATTTCAAAAAATTTAATCCCCGAGATAAAAATAAATAAATTATTTATTATTTAGAATATATAAATAATTCTTTCGATTTTACTCTTTATTTGTATTTTTTACAAATTTCAAAAAAATTAATTGACTATGTTCTAATGTAATTGAAATTTTAAGAGTTATTTGATAATATTTATCTAAAAGGTTTAAAATGAAATAAGAAATTAGTGTCATTTTTAAATTTATTTCAGTAATTTATTATTTTAAAAAAAAACATTTTCTAGTTAAACATTACAAATTACATAACACGGAAGAACAAATAAAAACCAGAACTTCAAACCTTTAGCATACGTGGTAAAATTAGAACCATAAAAACCATAAAAGACCTACCCCATTGGACAAATACAATGACACGTAAAAAAGAAACTGAATGGGATAAATAAATAAATCTATAAATAGCATCCACATTTGAATTATGAACAGTAGCGGGAATTGATCAAGTCCAAAATTTTACCTCCAATTTAAAAAAAAAAAACAAAAAACAAATCAGAAAATGGATCCTATTGAAGAAGATCCTTTAATGGCACAAGTGCTAGAAGAAAATCTCCAAAATGCACAGCAGAAAGATGCAAACTTTGACTTCAATGTGGAGCTGCCATGGGGAGAAAAGGATGATCCATATGCTGTGCTTGTTGAAATTCCCACAGAAGGTGATTATGATGCAGTTGAATCGTTCAAAACAAAGCTAAATTCAAGCACTAGAACAGATCTGTGACAAGTACAAGGTAACTTCAATTCAATTGGATTTTGAAATTATAGATTTTAATTTAGGTTTTTTAATACTATGTTTATGATAATGACAATTGAAATTGATAGAATTGAAAAGATATTGAAGTTAATTTCTCACATTATCACTTTACTTGGCTAGAAAATTATAATTTGAAAAACAGTAAAATTTAAGCTTTTTTGTACTTTAAATTTACAGAAGAATAGGAAGAACTAAAGAGAATAAAGAAACAAGTAGAAGAAATCACAAAAGAGAAGGACAAGGAGATATCAGCAAAGGACAAAGAAATCTCAGCAATGGATAAGGAGAATTCAAAGCTGAAAAGGCAACTTCAAGAGGCATAAGAAGAGATTGACAAACTCAAAAGGCATGCTTAGATTGAAAATGGAATAGTATAAAATTGAAATCAACTTTTAACTAAACTCTAACTTATGGCAGAACAAAAGGCTACTATACATTTATGTGTTAACAAGCATTATTACACTATAGATTAGTAGACGTTTGACTAGGTTTTTAATTGTTATTTCTTAAATGTGTTCCAAGTTTTTTCGAGTTACTTACTTATGTAAAATTTTATTTGACTAATTTATAATATTCCCAAGCTTTTTTTATGTTGAAATATTCTTATTATAAACTTTGAATAGGTTGTATTACCCCAATTTTAGTTTTAATTTATTTATTTGTTTTTCTTTTCTTTTTTATTTGTTGCAAATAAATTATATTTTTTTACTATTTAGCCATCTCTTTAATTTATTTTTTTGACATGACATGGTTCACTACATGGTTAAAGTGCATTAAGATTTGACGTATTTTTATAGATCACATGATTCTCAAGTCTATTTTGGTTTCTTGTGGCATATACGAGTCGTGTAACTTAATTTTTTGGCACACAAATTGAAAGTTTTGTTTTGTCACATATTTTGTCCAAATTAATGAAGGAAAATTCTGAATGAACATATTTATTTTTTCCCAAAATTATGATGTGATACTCTAAAATAAGTTAATTAATTAAATGGGAGATAATATCAAAACCTCTCTCAAAGTTTCATTTCATATACTAATAGTAGTTTTGAGCTCATTTTCGTGTTTACTGCTTTTATTTTGATTTCTTTATTGTAAGTAAACCCATCAATTGGGCTTGGGCCCAGACCGTACCTGCCCAGATCGATCCCAGCTCAGACCGATCCTAGCCCAGATCGGTCCTATCCCAGATCAATCCCAGCCAATATCGATCTCGGCCCAATTATTTTCAGATCAGATTTTTTTTAACCTTCCGGCGAAGCTCCAACGATAATATTCCAGCTATCAATTTCTACTTCAAATTTTGTTGGAATCCAACAAAGCAAACAAGAGAAGGGCCTCCCTTCTCCTTTGTCAATTTTCAACTTGTGATTTCAAGTTTAAATTCTCCTTGTCCTTCTTCTTTGTCAATTTTTCAACTTGTGATTTTAAGTTTGAGATTTCCCTGTCCTTCTCCTTTGTTACTTTTTCAACTTATTCCTGCATCCTCTTCAATTCATCCAAATTTTCTGTAAATTCAAAATTCAGAAATGCTTTAGTTATAATGCTTTTCAATATCTTTTCAAATTATAATTCTCTAGCTAAGTTGATTGACGATATGATGAATTTACTCAATAATTGCATTACTTCAATATCTTTTCAATTTTCATAAGCATAAACATAATATTAGCTACAATAAAATTAAATCTATAATTTCAAAATCCGATATAATTGAATTTACCTTTGATTTGGTGTAGATCTGTCCTTGTGTTTGAGTTCAGCTCATCTTTGAACAATTCAAATGCAGCATGATCATCTTCTGTGGGAATTCTTTCAAAAAAAGGCATCTGGATTTTCATCATTTTCCTTTTATTTCTGTGGCAGCTCCACATTGAAATCAAAATCTACACCAAAGTTGGCATCTTTCTGTTCATTTTGCGGATTTGATTCTAGCAATTGTGCCATTAAAGGATCATCTTCTTCAATAGGATGATTTTCCATTTTTTGGTTTTGGGGGTAAAATTAGGGTAGAGATTTTGGATTTGATCAACTCTCGCGTATTGTTCATAATTCAAATGTTGGTGCTATTTATAGATATTTTTTTCCCATTAAGTTTTTTTACTTGCTGATGTGGAAGGGCTTTATGGTTTTTATTGTCTCCACATGTATTAACAAATTTTCTTACGTGCTATTTATTGTTTTTTTTTATAATTTTCTTTCAGCTGTTGTACTTCCTGATATGTTTTTTCTTTTCACGTGTCCTAATATTATCCATATGTTTCTACATGTCCTAAGAAGATGTAGGCTTGTAGGTTCTAATTTTGCCCACGTGGTAGTTCTGGTTTTTATTTTTGCTTAGGTGTAATGTAATTTTTAATGTTTAATTGTTTTGAGTTATTAACGTTGTTAAACTGTAATTTAAGGAGTCGATTGGTATTATTAAAATCATTCAGAACATCGTTTATTTGGTAGTATAATAATCATTCAAAAATTTGTTGTTTTTTTTTAACTAAGGAGAGAGTTAATAATTAAGGTCCTCAAATACAAAGATATATTTGATTAGATTTAGGATTCTCTTAATCCTAAAATACAATACGATCGATGGTACAAGAAGAAGTATTAGCTAGATTATTCTGGCAGTGTTGCCGACACTGGTGGCTTAGTATTGCCGGCAACAGGTAAGCCATCTTTCTCTCTCTCCTTCCTGGGCCCACCCATGGAACCGTGGCTATAGCACAATAATTTTTCTCGAAAATGGTCCATTCGCGCCGCTTCGCTTTTTTGATCACCCAAAATGTCTCGTCTACCCCGCTGACCCACACTCCCCCGCTCCTCGACCAGCTTGTGATCCCCCGATCTATTTTCGGTCAAATGACCCCACCGACCTTGTTGGACCACACTCCCCCACTCCTTAGCCTACCAGTGAGCCCCAGAAAAATTTACGGCCCAAAACAAATTCGGGCCCTGAGCTTGCCCATGAATTGTGGGCTATAACACATTGGTTTGGCCCCGAAAAAGGTTCGTTTGCGATGTTTCGCAAGTTTAACCAACCAAACGGCCTCGCTGGCCCACATTCCCTCGCTCCTCAAACTGCCTGGAGCGCCCAGACGATTTTCGATCCAAAATATGCAAGGGCCCCGGGCCCACCTATAGAACCGTGGGTTATAGTACACCGATTTGCTTAAAAATGGCCCGTTTGACCACCCAAACGACCTCACCGACCCCGCTAGCTCACACTCCCCACTCCTCAGCTTTCCTGGGATCCCTTAATCAATTTTCGACCTAAAACACGTCCGGGCCCCGGGCCTGCTTACGAAATTGCAGGCTATAGCACATCGTTTTGCCCGTTTAACCACCCAAACTGCCTCGTCGACTCCGTGGCCCATACTCTTCCGCTTCTCAGCTTTACTGGGAGCCCTCGATTGATTTTCAGCCCAAAACACGCTCGGTCCCCTATCTCGCCAATGAAATCGTGGGCTATAGCATATCCATTGGCTCGAAAATGACCTATTCACACCGTTTCACCTGTTTGACCACCCAAATAGTCCTGCCGACCCCACTAACCCAGACTCTCCCGCTCCTCAGTCTACTTGGGCGCCCACGGTCGATTTTTGACCCAAAATACGCCCGATCCTGCCCACAAAATTGTGGGCTATAGCATACCGAGTTGGCCCAAAAAGGCTCGTTCGCACCATTCCACTCGTTTGACCATCCAAACTACCCCACCGACTCCGTTATCCTAGATGCCCTGCTCCTCGACCTGCCTAGGTGCCCAGTAGATTTTCGGTCTAAAATACGCTCGGGCCCCGAGTCCACCCACGACATCGTGGGCTATAGCACATCGATTTGGCTCAAATACGGCCCGTTCACGCTGTTTTGCGTATTTGACCATCCAAATGGCTCCACCGACCCCACTGACCTATACTTCCCCGCCCCTTAGCTTGCCTGAAAGCCCTAGGTCAATTTTCATCTCAAAATATGCTCGAGCCTCGGGCCCACTCATGAAACTGTGGGCTATAGCAGACAGATTTGACCCAAAAATAGCGTGTTCGCACTGTTTTGCCCATTTGACCACCCAAACGGCCTCACCGACCCCGCTGACCAATACTCCCCTGCTCCTCAGCTTGCCTGGGTGCCCCCGGTCGATTTTCTATCCAAAACACACCCAAGCCCCGGGCTCACCCATGAAATTGTGGTCTACAACACACCGATTTAGCCCGAAAATGGCCCATTCGCGCCGTTTCGCCTGTTTGACCATACAAATGGCCTTACAGACCCTGCTGGCCCACACTCCCCCGCTCTCAGCCTGCCTGGGATCCCCCAATCGATTTTCGGTCCAAAACACGCCCGAGTTCCTAGCCCATCCACAGAAATGTGGGCTATAGCACATCGATTTGGTTCGAAAATTATTCATTCGCATCGTTCCACCCGTTTGACCACCTAAATGGCCCCACTGGACCACACTTCCCCTTTCCTTTGCCTGCCTGGGAGCCCCCGATTGACTTACCACCCAAAACACATTCGGGCCCCTATCCCTCCCACGAAACCGTGGCCATTATATGTCATTCATGTATTAAAAGTTTATAATATTTAATAAAAAAAGTTGAATTGATATTTATGACTGATTCAATCATAATTTTATTATATCGTCCCTAATTAATCTATAATCTATAATATATTAAATGTATAAAGATTTTTTAAAAAATGATTTGAATTTTTTGTCCTTTGTTTAAAATCTCTGCTATAAACAAAAGTCTTTTTACTTATTTTCTTAAATTATTAAATAATTATCTTTGATATTTATAATTAAGAAAAATATAAAGAAAATCCATCCCCC
>NW_025847587.1:128683-187039 GCF_002878395.1 Capsicum annuum | reverse complement strand
ATAGTGAGAAAATGGTCTATTACCCCCCAAACCTTTAGTCGAAATCCCAACTACACACTCAACCTTTAAAAGTGACCTATTACCCCCCTAGTTTTTTATATCGGATTTATTACCCCCAGTTGTTGACCTGTCAACATAAACCAAGTAATAATACATATGTGTATTCCACGCACCTGGACCCACGCTGATATTCTTTATTTCTAAACAAATCAAAAAATCTCTTTCATCCTTTCATTTTCATCTTCCTCTCTCCTCTTCTCCCTAAATCTTTTCATCTTCCCCTCTCTTCTTCTCTCTAAACCTTTTCATCTTTCTCTCTCCTTTCATTTTCATCCTTTTTTTTGGATCATTTTTGTTCTAATCTAAACTTTTAGTTGTGGCTTTTCAGACAATCCATCTTGTTGCTGTTATAAGTTTCCGTGTCTTCTGGTTTACATAACACACGTTTCTTTTTCAATTTTTGTTCACATTTGATCCAAAATTGGGTAGAAAAAGTAAGTTTCAAGATTACCCTTTTGCCATCTTTGAATTCTTGAAAAAGCTTTAGTTAGGAAAAAATAAAAAGTTTTGGTGACACCCTTTATGCAGATTTTGGATTCTTGAAAAGCGTTAGTTTGAAAAAATAAAAAGTTTTGGTGACACCGTTTGTACAGATTTTGAATTCTTGAAAAAGCTTTAGTTTGAAAAAGACAATTAGTTTTGGTGACACCCTTTATACAGATTTTAGATTCTTGAAAAGGTTGACAAAGACAATTAGTCTTTTTCCTTGTTTTGAGATTCTGAAGGTGTTGTATTCTTTAATCATTAGACTAGTTAGGTATATTGCTGGTAGATCTTATAAGGAGTTGGAATATTCTTGATCTTGAAATAGAACCAGTAAGATTTGCATTGGGTAAGCAATGGACCCTTGCACCAGAAAGGGTGGTTGAGGCAGTGGAAATTGAGAGTGAAGATGGGGAAGAAGGGGATCTTATAGATATTGATCCAAGGATTAGGTTGATATATTAAGCTAATGAGGATGATATTGAGGGGATCAAGGAGCTATTGGATTCATGAACTGATGTAAATTTTTGAGACGATGATGAGAGGACTGCTCTATATGTTGCTACTTGTCAACAAGACCAAAATCTTCTTTCTGGATTTGATTTCGACCATGAAGTTCACAAGTTCAACAAAATTTCATGTTTGCATCTCACTACAACATTGAGCATTGGGTCTGATTCATCCATACAAAGCTTATTCAATTCCGCATTTGCCATATAAAGAATTCCGACAAAATCAATCAACGAATTACGAACTCCAAATTAAAGTTGGACAAGATTATAAATAACAATGTCAAGAGTTCAACAAGAAATAGGGATTACAAACTAAGCTAGAGATAAGAAGATCTTTTGACAAAAATCGAAAAAAATGGAGGAGAAGAAGTCTCATCGAAGAAGATGAGTTTGGACCATTGGGGACAAACTATTTAATAAATTGGAAATTAGAAAGAGATTAAAGAATTGAATAATATATAATATAATATTTATTATACTATTAAAAATAATGACGCGGCAATAGAAAATAAAGAATTTAAAGTAAAATGGAGTCAACTGACGCGCCCATGGGCGGTGTAGTCACGTCCATTGACAGGTCAGCAACTGGGGAGGGGGGGGGGGGGATAAATTCGGTAAAAACAAGTTTAGGGGGTAATAGGTCACCTTTAAAGGTTGAGTGTGTAGTTGAGATTTTGACTAAAGGTTGGGCGGTAATTGTCCATTTTCTCAATTATAATTGTTAAATACTTTCCTAGTTGAATTACGAAAGAAGTCCTAATATTTAAAACTATAAATGAGTAATTTAATCATTTTTCAAGTTTTAATTTTGTGTTAGTTTTAAAAATATCAAAAGACGACTTTTTATATCCAAATTTTAAAAATCTCAACTTTTCACGTAGAAAAGAGAGAGATATATGTGAATTACATTTGATATAACTTTAGAAAGTCATTCCTACTTGAACCTTTTGCATTCATTAAGAGTCTTTGCTTTTAAAAAAAAAATTATCTTTTCACTATTTTTATCAATTATTATCTAATTATGTTTATACCATTGACTCCTAAATTATAAGGGATAGGACCTAAAATATATGGTAAGACTTTTTCTTAAATTAGAAGTCCTAAAATATATACAAATAGTAAAATTTTGTTTTATAATTTGACTAGTTTTAGTTTGTTAAATTCAGTGTGTATGTTTATTAAAAATATAGTATGTGTCCAAATAAAACTTCGTATAGTTTATATGAACCGCTAGATTTTGGTGACAGTAGGTCTTAGTCTCTCCTAAGAGCAGTGCAGAAGCTCCTCAAGCACCGTTTAACTAATGTCAGCTACAAAGTATAATGTGTGCACTTGAGTACTTTTGCACATACCTTTTAATATAACAACCAAACTAACACTTCTACATCAAAATTGTGTAATTAATGTTAGGTTCAGATGAATTCAGTAACTATACATCAGCTCTGTCTGTATTTGAAATAAAAGGTGGATAATCTTACAGAACAACTGGCTTTAATATCACTTGTTGGGATCGCGTGTAACTTCACCGTTGAATTTTGCTACCTCGTACTTTACTTCGAGTATTTTATTTTTATCGAGTATAGTACCACCAACCGCAAATATTATTTTCGTGAATGAGCAGAACCTGCGCTCTGATACCAGTCAAAAGAGGGTTATTTCTTTTGAGTGTTTAGTAGTCACCTTGAGTATTGTACTGTGACTATGGTGTAAAATTCCTTACTAGGTATTTTAGTAAGGTGGGAGTCAAATGAAGGTTATTTCTTTTGAGTGTTTAGTAGTCACTTTGAGTCTTGTAATGTGACTACGGTGTAAAAATTCCTTACTATAGTAATATCAATTGCTCCTCTTGGTCCATGGTTTTTTCTTCCACGTAAAAATCTTGGTGTCATTATCGCTTTTATTATTCTTGTTGTTCTTGTTAACCGTATTATTGTTGTCAGATTTATTGCTCTTTATTGCCGCAATATTATTATCGTGGCAGGATTATTTTCAACAACTGATATCAGAGAGTAGGTTCTTCTCATTCACGAAAATGATATTTGCGGTTGGTGGTATTATACTCAATAAAAATAAAATATCTGAAGTAAAGTACGAGATAGCAAAATTCAACGGTGAAGTTACACGCGGTCCCAACAAGTGGTATTAAAGCCAGTTGTTCTGTTGTAGTGGAAAAATTTACCCATTTTCCCAACAAGTGGTATCAGAGCCAGGTTCGGGTGTGTCGGAGTAATGGACTACATTTTGTGAAAAGTTCCCGATGTGACAACAAGTTGGAGATCTACGACTGATGCCTTGTGTCGAAAGTCTTCCTGGCGAGTGATGATCAGGCAGCGTGTCCTACTGTTTGACAGATCAACGGTACAAGATATTTAGCAGATCTATTTGGCAGATCGGCGGTACAAGATGTATAGCAGATCTGTTTGGCAGATCGATGATACAGGATGTTTGAAAGATCTGTTTAGCAGATTGGTGGTACAAGATGTTTGGCAGATCGGCGATACAAGATATTTGACAAATCTCTTTGACAGATCGACGGTATAGGATGTTTGGCAGATTATGCAGTATAAAATATTTGACAGATCTATTTGGCAGATCGACGGTACAAGATATTTGATAGATCTGTTTGGCAGATCGGTGTTACAACACATTTGGAAGATCTATTTGAAAGATCGACGGTAGAAAATGTTTGGCAGATCGACGGTACAAGATATTTGGCAAATTTGTTTGACAGATCGGCGGTACATGATATTTGGCAGACCTGTTTGGCGGATTGGCGGTACAAGATGTTTGATGGATCGACGGTACAAGATGTTTGGCAGATCGGTGGTCTAAGATATTTGGCAGATCTGTTTGGCAGATCGACGGTACAAGATATTTGACAGATCATGTGAAGTGACCTAGTAGTTGGATATCTACAGGTGATGCCTTGTGTCAAAAGTCTTCTTGACAAATGGTGGTCGAGCGGCGTGTTTCACTAGTTAGTAGTAGCGGTACAAGTTGGTTAGCGAGATCAAATGGATTATCGCTGAAGGAAAGGTCACAAGTAGTGTGGTCTTGGTTTGAGGGGGAGCATGTGCTCTATTATTGTTCATGCAGTTGGTGTTGTCAGCAGGTTTCCTGAAAATACAAGAAAGAAGCATTGGAAAGCAGTCAAATAGATATTAAGGTGCCTAAGAGGAACCTCAGGTGACTGTTTGTGTTTTGTAGGGTATGATCCAATCTTGAAGGGCTATACAGATGGTGATATAACGGGTGACCTTGATAACAGAAAATCTACTGTTGGATTTTTATTTACATTTTTCAGGGAGAGCTATATCATGACAGTCAAAGTTGCAGAAGTGTGTGGCACTATCTACAACTGAAGCTGAGTATATTGCGGCTACTGAAGCTAGCAAGGATATGATATGGCTCAAGTGGTTCCTTCAAGAGTGACTGAAAATCCTGCGGATATGCTGACAAAGGTGGTGTCAAAAGACAAGTTTGAGTTGTGCAAAGAACTTATTGGCATGAGCCCTCTCTAAAAAGACGGAGATACCTCCATCTGATGCATGAGATTGGAGGGAAAGGTTTGTGGGGTCCATCTCATGAAATTGTGGTTAAATTCATGAATTGCAGAACTTTCCAACAATTTAAAGTTGGCTGCTTTCATTTGTCAAAATTGGCAAACTGCTCTGGTTGCCAAGATTGAATAATTGCTGCTGTTGCTTTTTCCTATAAATAAGAGGCAGTTTTCACCTTTTCTGTAAGGTGTGGTGTTTTTGTAAGGTGGTATTAAAGACAGTTGTTCTATTGTAGTGGAAAAATTTACCCGATTGTTCCTACAGTATAATGTGTGCACTTGAGTCTTTTTGCACATACCTTTTGATATAACAACCAAACTAACACTTTTACATCAAAATTGTGTAATTAACGTTAGGTTCAGATGAATTTAGTAATTATACATCAGCTCTGTCTGCATTTGAAATAAAAGGTGGATAATCATTAAATCAGATGAAGAGATCTTTTGACAAAATAACTTGAATACAATCACTCCAATTGATAAACACATAAAACAAGCTAGCATTGATGCAAATTGGATGGAATTCAATATGAATGAGATAAAAAATAATTAAAGCATAGACTAAAAATTATTTTAAAGTAATATAAAAACTTCTGTAAGAAACAAACCTCTAAATTAAATATCGAGGAAGAACACCATCCAAAAGACCCACAAGAATTTTCAAGTCATTTAAGTTGTGCTGCATAGTAATATCTCATGCTTTACTGCAATACAAATGTTCTTCATCAATAAGCTCTTGCATTACCTCAACAGTGAAAATTAATGAATGTGTATCATTTACCTGAAGAGCAATGGAAAGTCTTTAATAATAGTAGTATATTTGTTCGAAGGTATGAACTTAATTTGCTAAGCGTCTAAGTCCTCCTAGAATATTTATCAATGACAATGAAGTATTGCATGTACAATTTTTGTCAAACATATCATCTACTCGAAGATGCAAATTGATGCTTCCGGTAAAAACCTTCTCTATTTCATTGGCGGTACAACAAAGCATGTCAATATTGACACCTAATTTTTACCCTCCACGATTAAGTTTAATTTCAAGTTTCTTCGATTTTAATAAAACTACAATATTTATTTTATTTGGATAAATATTTTCTAAAGTATTTATCTAGGTAATTTTTGCTATTTTAAGCAACTATTATACATTTTTGTATTCGTATATATGAAATCATATAATTTTGTTACTTAATATTTATTCTATGGAATATCGGATTTTAATTGAGGTTTATCTTGAAAATAAATTCAAATGGTTAAAATCTTGATTTAAATCTAATTTTTTCTCAAAATAATTTAGTTGAAAAAAATATCTGTTTAATTTTATTAAATAAAAAAATTCGGGATCAAATGAGGTATTAATTGGTATCGTATTTCAATTTAATTTAGCTAATCTATTAAATTTAATCATAATTAAAATTAAATTGGCCACAATTACAATGCAATTGACCAATTAATTTTTTGATTTACCTGAAAATTAAATGGAATTGACTAAATCCTAAATCTAATTGGGGGCTACCTTTTAAATAACCCTAAAACCCTTTAATTCTCATCCCGCAATTTATTTTTGGAAAAATTACCTAAATAAACAACATAAGTTTCTAAACTTCTAAAAATTCTCCCACTTCTTAAAAATTACTCAAATTCCAATATTTCATATTTTTTATTAATTGTGAGATACAAGTTAACCCTACAACTAAAAAGGCGGTTCTTTACCAAAAAATACTCCACATCTCCTCTTTGAACGGCGCAGAAACTGACCATTTTCTATCCATCTTCTCCATCTGATTCAAAAAATTCAATCAAGGTAATTTCCCCCCATAAAATCAGTTTCAATCTATTTAATTCCTTTTTACATATTTTTTTTCAAATTTTTTTTTTTGCCACAAGTAAAACTATCTGAAAGTTGAGTATTTTGGTAGAGAGATTTCTTTAATTTTACTTTTTTTGCTCCATTATTTGAATTATCAGCATGAATAAAGAGTCTGAACCTTCTTTTAGACTTGGGGTTTCTCAATTAGAATGTTTCAAAGAATCTCAAGAAGTTGTAAACTTTGTTTCGAGAGATTTTGACTATGAAATTGATGGTTTTCATGAAAATAGGTCAAAACATAGAAACGATCCCCAAACTGTGAAGAAATTACGTCAGAAGATTACTAAGAAGGACAAGAAAAAAGAAAGTGGTTCTAAGAAAAGAGGGCACAACATTCCTGAAAGTAAAGCTCCCGTCAAGAGAAGAAGAGTTGTTAAAGAGATTTGTAGAGATGATCTTCCTAAGGTAATTGCATGTACAGATTTGTTCAATTTTAGGCCGAGATACATATTTTATGATGGATGATACGTTTGAAAATTTATTTTTTATTTGGTGCTTTGTTGCTAATAATTTATATGTATCTTGTGATTTATTTTAATATTGTAATTAATATAACAATAGATACAAGTTTCTTGTTATTAGATACATACTATGTTGTCATGTATCTGTGAGTTGTTGTTAATGCTTTGATATGTATCTATTGGTGTTTAAACTTGACTGAAAATTATATTATAAGAGATTCAAGTTATGCCTTCATAGATACATTTTATGTTAACTTGAATCTGGCACTAACTGTTAATTGCTTGAAATGTGTCTAGTATTGTTTAATTGTTATTGAAAGTCATATAACAAAAGATACAAGTTTCTTGTCATTAGATACATGTTGTGTTGTCTTGTATCTGTGAGTTGTTGTTAACAATTTGATATGTATCTGTCGGTGTTTAAACTTGACTAGAAATTATATTATAAGAGATACAAGTTATGACTTCATAGATACATGTCATGTTAACTTGTATCTGGTACTAACTGTTAATTGTTTGAAATGTATCTAGTGTTGTTTAATTATTATTCAAAATCATATAACAAAAGATACAAGTTTTTTAACAGATACATGTTATGTTGACTTGTATTTGGTACTTACTGTTAATTTCTTGAAATGTATCTAGTGTTGGTTTAATTGTTATTGAAAGTCATACAACAAAAGATACAAGTTAATACCTACATACATACATGTTGTATTAACTTGTTTCTAAAGTAGGTTGTTATTAGAGTATTTGTTTTTATTGTAATGTCTTAATGTAGAGTTGTTGCATATAGACTAATTTTTTCATTATTGTTTCTTTTTGTTTTATGAATTGAGTTATGTTATAAAGAAAATTTCAAGTCATCCTCTTAGATTTGTAAGTTTATGCAATTTAAGATTTAATGATGAAATTAAAGAAGTTGTCGGGCAAGAAGTGTTAGACTTATTTGAGAAGACTATCTTCGGATGTTATCTCAACATATCTATTTCTAATTATATTGGACAAATAACAAAATATATTCTTATGCTCGAGGTCGAGCAATCAAATCAAGAAGAGATACATGTTTTTGTCAAAGGCCAGATCCTTAGATTTTCCATCAATGAATTTGCTTTGATTTTTGGCTTAAAATATTTTGGGAATGTTGATGATTTCAAATATGAAGATTCTTCTCTGAGTAGACTTATGAAAAGGTATTTTCCATAATCAACCAATGGTGTAGATAAGGAGGCATTGGTGGAACGTTTTCTGAAGGAAAATTTTGAAAACAAAGAGAATGCCCTCCAGATGACTATCCTATATTTCATACACACTTTTATGTACTCACAGTTGAATGCTTCTCCCGTGTCATTTTCTGATTTCAAAATGGTTTAAGATGGAAAATATCAATTCTTTCCTTAGGGTAAAGTGTCTTTCTCCAGGTTGATGGCCTCACTTAGGCAAGAATTTTAAATGGAGAAGCAACTTTATAGGTTAAGTGGTATCCCACAGGTTCTTAATATATGGATGTTTGAACTTTGTTCAAATGTTGAATCCAAAGTTGCTATTAAGGAGGGAAATAACATACCTCGCATATTGAATTGGAAGGTTGTTGCAGTCCGGCCTCAGTTTAATCAGTTTGTGACCGGAATGTTTAGCAAGGTATGATAATGATTGAATTTTTTTCATACATTACATTATAGTTTTTGTAGTTTTAATCGTAATAATATTTAATGGATAATTTTTTTGTACATAGTATTCATACGCCAACATTGTTCCTACTGCGGACAAGTTTGAAAAACTTGATTTGGCGCGCACTGATTTTGCATCTGAACAGCATGGTACATCTTCGATGCCATCATCATCTAAAAATCAAGACCGGAGGAGGTACAGAGTCAATGTATCCCAAGTTACAGAAGATCATGACAGTTTTGATGACTTCAATTCTACCCCTCCACGATTTTTGATGAGGCAGTCGATACATGTATCTCGTACAGTATCTGAACTTATTACAAAGACTGAAAAAGATGTTCCGACAGGAAGAAGATCAGATCATAAAAAACAAACGCAGTTACTTGACGCAGAAAAAAAAACAGACAACAGGTATTTTCCTTATCAACATATTTTATATTTTTCTCATAATGAAAACGTTTCTATATTGTGTTATTTTTCATGCTTAACAAATATTGGCAAAACAAGCAGTTATGAAAGAAAAGAGTAAAGTTGATGCTGATTCAACTTCCACATTAAACAGGAAAGACCTTGTGGTTAAAGCGGACCTACATTCGTTAGAGTCCGAAATGAAGGCATACATGAAGACATACGTAAGTATCTATAATTTATTACTGTATAAATTTATTAATTTTATGCATTTTAACTAATCAACTTGCATATTTACTAGATTGACCATAAATTCAAAGATTTGGAGCGTCTGATGAACGCTAGATTCACTGAAGTTTTGAATTCATTGGAGCAGAAAAATGACACTGTGAAGAAGCTAAGATGCTGTAAAACAACACACATTTATTAACGAGTATATTAAATTTATTCATGCTTCTCATCCTTCAATTTTAGGAAAAAATTGCAAAACAAATCCCGGAAGAAGCTGTACATTCAGATGATGTTGCTGATTTTGAATGTCATACTAATTTCGTCAGTTCACATTGTGTCTAAAAAAACAGAGAAAATGGAGGTGCCCATTAGTACATATTTACTATTTGAATTATCTTATAAAAAATGTTTATATATATCAATATGTACTTACTTCTCAAAGGTAGTAATTAACTAATTATATTATATTAATTTTTTTTATTCTCTGATAAAAAATCTGCAGAAAACTATTGTAAAACAGAGCAGGCAAGAATGTGATCCTTCAGATGCCGTTGTTGATAATGCAAGACCTACGAGTACTGACAGTGTAGTAAAAGAAACTGACAAACCGGTTGAAATGGAGGATGATAAAGCCAACCAAGCACCATAATTTCTCAAAAAGGGTGAACAACATGAAAAGGTAATAAACATTCATTATGTGTTTTCTAATTAACATGACTATTTTTGCATGCTTGAAATGATAAATGTAAACTAAGTCATATATGTAATCAACATTTACATATCTTGTACAGTTTAGTTAATTTAGTAGTAAGAATCTAATTCACTAAAAAAAATGAACACAGTTATGTTATTAATATTCCAAATTAAAAATAAAATTTACATACAAGTTAAAACATAGTTGAGATACAAGTTAAAATAAAACTGAGATACAAGTTTAAATACAGTTCAAATACAAGTTAAAATAAAGTTCAGATACAAGTTAATACAAAATTTATGTACAAGTTAAGTTAAGTTTAGATACATGTTTAACTAAAGTCTAAAGACAAGTTAAATTAAAGTTGAAATACAAGTTAAAATAAAGTTCAGATACACGTTAAAATAAACTTCAGATACAAGTTACTACTTATTGATAAAGTTAAAAATAGTGGACTTTATTTATAATAAATTTGTTAAGGTTTCAAATCATTTTCAGGATGTTGGAATTGAGAAGCAGAGTGACATAGCTGTTGAAGAAATTCAGCAGCTTGAAAGTATTATTCCAGGTCGAGAACTTGATTTGGCATTGACGATTTACAAGCCTACACCAACAACTCCAGCAGAGTATGAGATTAGTGACATCGCGATTTTGTCTGCCTTTTCTACGTAACAAAAGAATGTGTCGGCTAATAAAAATGCACCTGCACCACGCTCAAGAAAGCCATCAAAGATTTATCGTTCTCCTTTTTTGACCCATTTTGGATCAAGTTCTAAAGGAAAGAAAAATTTGGCTTCTAATGAGCGAAAAAAATTTCCATTCGAAGGTTATCACATTACTGGGGATTCTCCTACTGTAGAGATGAAAATATTTGAAGAATGGATTCATGATGGCCTCTACACGCAACACACGAAAAAGTAAGCAACACGTCTTATTCTAAATTCACCAGTAATATACAACTTATTATTTATTTATTTTTTCAAATCAACTGTACTTTTATGTTACAGGAAAGATGATGATGATCACTACAAGGTAAATCGTTCAACACTTGGATTTCGTCAACTAGATTTCGTAGTTGCTTTTCCAAAATTCAAGAATTGGTTTTACTTGATGTATCAACAGAACAAGTGTTGGAATGATGAGGTATTACCTTCATTTTTCTTAAAACTTTGTTTAAGCAGATTTTCAATAGTAAATAGTTTTTGTATTGTGTGATTTCTATGATGAAGTATTAAAGTCTATTACATGAGTTACATTGACTGCACAAGTTATAATAATTATTTAAGCTAAATATCGTGTTAACGAAACTTGTTTTTGTAATATTTGCATCTTTACTGTTAGTAAAGATAATTGAAATTTTTTAGCCGAAAGTACTTTATATTTGATACATAATAACAAAAAATGTTTCGTTCTATATGAATATGTATGTTGTTCATTTTTTGATCTTATAGTTACCAGTATTTATAAAGTTATTACATTAGATATATAATCAATAATTTGTATCTAATTACTACTTATTACAGTTGATTGCTATAACATACCACTTTATTACAATTTGAACAGCATTTGGATGTTATTATGTATTACTTGAGGAAGAATTACAAGAACACGAATTTTCCAATCAGCAGATACACTACCACAGATTATTTTTTCAAAGTGTACATCGATAAGGCATATGTGAATTACTACAATTCAAACGTTACTAAGGATCTTGCAACTCAAGATAAATCTGCCAGAACTGATGAGGTTGTTGATATGGAGAAGTCACTGATTAACACAATCAAAAGATTGAGTACGTGCGTAGGTCAATCTTGGCATATGGTTAATGAGGTATTTTTCCCAATTAACTGTGACAGTGCCTTTCACTGGGTATTGACAGTCATCGCTTTAAAGGATTGATGCATTCGTGTGTATGATTCAATGTCCTCTTCATGGAAAAGTAAACAAACAAGTAAGATTGAAAAGTTGACTGTAATGATTCCGACTTACCTTCAGTACAGTAAGTTTTTTAGAACAAGGTACCCACTGACTGGACTGCACTGAAATCATACGAGGAAAAGTCCGAACGGGATCCATTTCAATTGGAATATGTATCTGAGATAGCACAACAAGATAGTGGAACCTTGTACGTATTACATTACCTTTTTGTTTGTTTTCATTACCGTACTCATGTATATTAATGTTTTTAACTTAATTATTTTTTGGAATGCAGAGATTGTGGTGTATTTATGGCTGTTTATGCCGAGTATCTGAGTGAGGGATTAGGCATTTCATGTTCGGGTATTGATGCTTAATACCATCGTCTGAGATATGCTTCTCTTTTGTGCAAGTATTGGTCTGAAAAAGCAGAGAATGGATACTCTAGTTAGAATGACGATCCACCAAGTCCAAGGAGCAAGTTCGCACAAAAAAAAAACAGACAGTGTTTTCCATATTAAGTAGCTATTTATTTGTTTTCTTGTTGGATATTACAAAACTAGGAAGTTGATAGAAACATTAATGATTTTTTGATGATGTTAGTAATGTTAGGTACTCATACATTATGTTTTTTTAATGATTAAATAGTTTTATTTTGTTATTTATTATAATGGAATGCTAAAGCATTTCATATATATTTATATATCGAACTATGTTGTTCTAGCACTTTATAAAGACATAGTATTAGAAAAACATTTTATAACATTTTACAATCCTATGTATCTAATATAATGAAACATAAATTAGAATATAATGGTATTAACCTTGACAATATTTCATTATTTAGTATCTACTACAGTTTTTTGTTCCAACTAATACCTGTTGTCTCTAAAATGCATAACAAATTATAGCACAACTTAATGATACTATATAAAAAAACTAATGACATTATACTATAGAAGTGAAAATTTAATCTTGTATCTATAAAATTAACTGAGAAACATCTTATTAAATTATATGTATCTAGTAAAACAAATACATATTTTACTATATAATAAATGTAAATAACAAAACATTACATTATTATGTTTCTATAGCCATTTTTAATTACTCAGAATACATGTTTGCCTTCAACCTGACTAACACATTATATCAAAACTTATAGTCCTACATGATACAATTATATTTTACAATTATTACAAATTGTGCAAACTTGTATCTACACATTTATGAAAGATACATCATATAAAAGTATAAATCTTTGCAATCTTTTACTACAGTATAACAACTACAATAACATTATCAGTTCAATATTATCTTAATTTTTAAATGAAGTTTCACGACAATTTCAATATCCAAAAAATAAGGGTAAATAATTAACAAGGAGCGAAAACAACTGTTTATTACTAAAACTATTTTTCTTAATATTCTTAAAAAACAACACTGTCATCAATTAAAATTTCGCATTAAAAAGAAAAGAAATTTAACTAGAAGATAACAAATTATTCCACATTAATAATCAGTCAACTGCATGGTCAGTCCTTCTTTGAAAAGAAGTTACAAGTAAGCCTGTTGTGACCTGCATAACCATATCTCCCGCAACAATTACTACTCGATGTCATAGTTTCACTTGATTTCTTGTGCCTGTTTTTCTTTGACATTTCGGGTTGACGTTTGTATTTTGGTGGTAACACAACTTCGTCCATAACTTCTTGTAGCACAATCCAGTCCTTCTTATCTGGCATTGGAAACATAGATTCTTCATACGTCTTCCTTAATGTTTCAGGATAATAAAACTCTGAACAATAAGGCTTCATATCAACTACATGCTTGCTTTTTAGTACTGCAATCGCGTGTTCACATGTTATCTCGTCCAATTGGAATCTACCACAAGAACAAGTCCTCCTATCAAGACATACTATGTACTTCCTCCCGTCATCATAAACATAATATACATATGTTGATGACGTACTAACCTACAAGATTAGTCATAATATGTTTACACATAAATACATATTGTTTTTTTTATAGAATATTTTGTTTAAATTCAATAAAAAGATTGATTGAGTTACTGTAACATTTTCTAAAACAACATTTTTAAAACAACTAGTATCATGTATTATGAATCAAGCATTCTATAATATGTAAAACAAAACAAAACTACTATTAACCTTAAGCCTTGTAGATTTTGAAGTATTTAGCTGAAGAATTCCTTCAAATCTACTACCAAGTGACGTGTTTGCATACGATGCTCTTTCTCTATTTTTGCAATTTCACTTTCCAAACAATTTCCTAGCCTGCTCCAAAAATTCTATTATCGACAACTCATGTGCTAGCTTCAATTTACCATTTATGCACTCCGCTATATTTGAAGTTATCATGCTACCGCGATTAACAGGTGCATACACGCGTGCCCAATTTTCAAATCCAGCATCCTCAAGATAAGACTTTACCCTCTTATCAATCTTCCCAATTTGATTCCAAAAAAAATCAAACTCATCTTTGCGGTAAGCCTTGGCCATGGCATAGTAAATATCGCTAAGTCTATCTTTACTCTTCTTGAAGTTTGTGCAAACATTCTTCCACAAGTGTCAAATGCATGCAAGGTGCAGCACATTCGGATATACAACACTTACAGCCTTTATTATGCTTTCATGACAGTTGGATACAACACACATACTATCGCGCTCTCCAAAAGCAATTTTGAAGTTCTCAAAAAACCAAGTCCACGAATTATCGTTTTCACTATCAACAACACCATACGTAATCGACAGAATGCTTCCTACAATTTTGACAATATAAAAAATTAATTAATCAGATACAAGTAAACAATTTCTCAAACTAAAAAAATAATTTAACAAAAATTATGATCTTAATTACATCACAAAAATAAATATACATACAAATAAATATAAATTACCTGCTCCATCAAGAGTTTTTGCAGAAATAAATGTACCTTTATATGCTCCACTCAAATGTGCACCATCAACCACAACTACAGGCCTGCAATACTCAAATCCACTCTTCAAAGGTTGCAATGCAACTAAAAAAAACATAAATTTATTATCCTCGGATTTATAAATTCTAATATGTGAACCTGGATGTACGAAATTTAACATGTATACATGTCGAGTCATTTGTCGATAACCATCTGCAGGTTTATCCCTTAACATCTCAATCGTACGTTTTTTAGCCCTCCAAGTCTTCTGATAGTTAATGTCTACACCGAAAGCATTTTTAATATCTTCGATTATATCATTCGGGGTGTGTATTCTCTTATAGTTGACAAGTTTTGGTGTAGCAAAACCACTAACAAACCCAACTGTAGCTTGAAGTTGAGTAAAAACACGGTCTTTTAACGGGCATGTGTGAACATCTTAGACAAATCTAACTTTAAATAGTTCTGTACCCCGACGACATGATGCTTTAAAGATCCAAACACATTTCTCCGAACAGCATTGTAGGACATAGCTGAATCAATGAAAACAAAAGTTCAAATTATTCTTCTTAATAAATATAGAAAAAACAGATTTCTATATTAATTAACAACATTGACTACTTGTATAACATGTATGTAGAAATTTTACAACATGTATCTATGACATTAATATGTATCTAGGACATTTATGATATATATGAGAAAATAAAACACATCGAAAAACATAATTAAACATAACTTCATAAACTGAGATACAAGATGAGCAAAATGTATTATTTTCATAACAAAATGTATCTCGGCTTGAAACTTGCTCAACATGTATCTTGTAAATTTACAACATGTATCTAGGATATTTATATGTATCTACAACATTTCTTATAACACACAACAAGAAATATAATTAATCATAACTTCATAAAATGAGATACAAGATTAACAAAATGTATCATTTTTATAATAAAATGTATCTCGGCAATAATAACATAAAACACACAAAAACAATCTATAAAATAATCATCAACCAAACATTGAATACAAATTTAAATTAACGTACACAAAATTACCAACACCTGCTACAAAAAAAAAACAAAAAATACCTTTGCTTATCCGATCTTTTGACATAGTAATTAAAGGAATGCCCAATTGCAAATCGCGCAATAACCGAAATGAAAGTACACTTGTCCTTATATATTTGTCCAACCTTAACATCACTATGCTTGCAATCAGTAATGATCTTGTTCCCTTTGCTATCCAACAAAGGCACCGGAGAAGTAGAATTAGATTTGTAACTAATTATTTCTTCAACTATTTCAGATGGACTTTCCAAATACATTATAGCACCAACTTTCCCATCAAAAAGCATTTCACTATCAGACTTCTCTAACGCAGTGATGATAAGAGGATACGTTCCAAATCCACGCTCTGTTTTTTTAATTTGAACATACAGCTTCACACTCATTTCGTTACGAATGAACAACGGACAAGAATTTCCTTCAACAATATACGAGCTTCAATTTTTTTCCTTGTTTCGTCGATTTCCAGTTCTCCCGCAATTGTAGAAATCAATTTTTCGTAAGTAACATGTTCACTGACCACAATTCCATCACTCTTATAACCAACATACTCGATTTCGTTAATCCAAACATTGAAATGACGTAAAGGCACCGAAATATTCATATCAAACAAGTGAAATTAACAAATCAAATAAAAAAAAATTGGTGTGTTTAATCTGAACAAGAAGAAATAATATTTTTTAATTTCAAAAATATATTAAAACAACGTTTACGTTTTAACAAAGTGGAGTAATAAACGGAATCCCATTAATTGTGGGATTTGATTTTGTTTTTTACCTTAATTAGTTAGCTTAAATGTTGATTTAATGCAAAGTTATCTGTTACATTCCTTAAAATATGCTGATTTAGTTAATTGATACATTTATCAGTAGTATGTATCTAATGTAATTACCTTGTATCATCAGAGGTCAAATGTTGAGATTTTAAAAGATTTTAAAAGATGTTGGGATTTTTAACAACTAATGGTAAACATGTTGGTATACTTTATTTTTACCTACTATCAGCCCATTTCTCTTTAAATATTGGGCCAATTGGCCAAGATTAGTTGACCAACTCCAAGAACAACTCCAACCTGCCCAACTCCCATGACTCGACCCAATCAACAACAACATAAGCGCACAACTTCAGCAATAGCCTCGACCCGGCAACCCGACACCGTCCAGCCCGACCCGGATCCAAGTTCATTCCGGTGGTGATAGAGAGATTCCGACAAATCTCGTGCTGGAATACTCACCTAGTTTGCTTTCTGTAATTGATATTTTCATCTCATGTTGAATTTGAACTTGTTTGGTTTTGTATGAATTCTCTTTGGTCTTATGTGACCGCTTTATTTTTCTTTTCTTTCGTTGTCGAGCAATATGATGAATCCAATGGCCGTTTTGAATTTAATTGTTAAAATCTGATTACGCTAGAAGTTGATTTTTGATTTGTAATTGCAGAAGTTGGAATTTAATAGTTGGTGTGATAACGGGATTAATCAGTAGTTTCGATGTCGATTGGTGCAAACCTTCAACGCTATTTGTTGCCTGTTAGATGTTGATTTGTCCAGTTTCTTGTGGTTTGAGTCCAAAGATTTTGATTTTTCTGTCCATGCATTGTTCATATGATCTGTTTTGCTTGATAAAAATCTACTCCTGCTCACTTCAGTTTCATCATTGTTGTGTGTAAAAGTTGGTCTCCACGTGCTGGAAAAACAAAATAGTTCATTGGATCCGATCCGATGAATTCTCAGTGACCTTTTGGTTTATGGTCTAATAGGATCAGTCGTAACGAGGATGAGGGTGATCTGGGGTAGTCGTCAGTTTCTCTATAGTTTTTGCTTTGATTTAAAGATTATGTCTTTAAGATTTCTTCTAAGTTACTTGCGTTAGAAAGTGAACAGGAGATTTAAATAGGTCTTTTTGAGGGGTAAAGTCAGTGAGCTATCTTCTTTTCGCTTTTTCTTTCATCTATCTTGTTTGATATTCATACCTCTTCCCTCATTCTCCTGTATGCTAATATATGATTTTTCTCTAAACCAATTGGTTTTTAAAACTTGAGAAATAACCTATCACCTGACAGTCCCCTCTAAAATTTGTTTACTTTGAAATTATTTGCCTTGATGTTGTTGCTGTAAAATCACAGGATGTCGAGTTTTGTCAGAAATAAGATTATCTAATAGTTCTTAAAGTTTCGGTTCGTCTATAACTTTTGATATGGAGGTTTTATTTCCTGTTGTTGAATGTGTTTGAGACGTTTTGGGTAGCATGACTTTTAAAAATTGGCGTAAGCTTAGGTATAAATATATGATTTGAGTCCTTTGGAGTTGTTCTATTCCATTCAAGAAGACTTTTTGGGCAGAATTTGAGTCAAAACCAATTAATTGGATGCATTTTTTTTTTTTTTTTAATTGTTCATACAATGTTAGATCTTTGTTGCACCATGAACTGATATTTATCTCTTATTTGCAATGCATGAACCACCCGAGTCCATGGGACTCTCCCTCCTGCATTTTTGGAGTCAAACCCCCACCCTCTCATGTCAAGATCAGTCCAAAGTGGACTGATTAGCAAGAGAATATGGCTGGAATGTACTGGTATACATCAAGTATATGGTCATATACAGATGATACACACAAAGTTTGAGTCATAAGCTCTAATACATAAGCTCGTAGCATATCTTCATGTATTGGAATAGTACATTTTTCTTGTCCATCCATTTGAGGGTGAAAAGTTGTACTTAAATTAACTTGTGTTCCTAAATTTCTCTGTAAAGACATCCAAAAGTTTGTAGTGAATTGAGCTCCCCTATCCGATATAATACAGATTGGTACTCCGTGTAGCCAAACTATCACTTTAATGTAAAATTTTGTGTACTCTTCAACTGTGTAAGTGGTCCTAACTGGCAGAGAATATGCTGATTTGGTAAGCCTATCAACTATTACCTATATGGAATCAAACTTTTGAGATGTACCAGGGAAACAAGTGATGAAATCCATGTTAATCATGTCCCACATTATAATTGGGAGATCTATACATTGCATATATCCCCCGATCTTGTGGTGCTCTACATTAACACTTCGTCAATCTGGACAGTGGGGTACAAATTCTACAATGTTCTTTATTGTGTCACCCGACTAATACATTTCCTTCGGCTCATGATACATCTTAGTTGATCCTAGATGGGTGGAATACCTTGAATGATGTTCCTCGGTTGTAATCATCTTTTTAGCCCATATTCAGTCGGTACACACAATCTGTTTTAGCACTGAAGTACTCCCCCTTGCATAAGCTCAAATTCCCTTCTCATGCCATGTTGTACATTCTCGTTAAGCTGTAATAGAATAGGATTTGCATTCTGCTTTTCTTTCACTTGAGCTACTAATGAAGATTTTGCTGCATTATGAACAATAACCCCTTCATCTGGAGCTTCAAAAAGGAAAACCCCTAAATTAGCTAGTTGGTGTAAATCCTTAGCTATTCCTTTACTTTTCATTGTCTGTCCTTAAATGTTTGTTGTTGTCTTATGACTCAAAGCATTAACTACAACATTTGCTCTCCCCAGATGATAGAAGATATCAACATCATAGTCTTTTAATATCTTAAGCCATCTTCAATGACTCAAAATCTGGAGAGCAACAATACAAATCTTGCAGCTAATAGATGGAAAACGCAAAGATGCAAATTCACTGATATACAGTAAAATATAGAGAAATCGCAACAAAAGAAGGCTTGTATACAATCAGTTGGAAGACAAAGCGTAAATTGGACCAAAGTCCATGAACATTCAGCCCAAGAGTTGGGCAGATTTAAAATGGGCCAGATAAGGAGCCTAAACTTGAAATTTCTTTATTTGTTCTTGCAATTCATACTTGATTTATGTGTTTGTAATTAATTTTTAGATTTAAAATTTAAAATAAGTTTCCCTTCAATTTGTGATTTTTGGTTTATCTTAGTATTTCTCTCTCTCTCCTTTTTTTTTTTTTTTTTTTTTTAATTGTCATATATCACATTTAAGAATTAAATAAAAAGGGAGTTTTTTCATGTTTACTCCTAAGACGAACTTTTAAAAAATCAAAAAATAGCGTTTACTTCGATCATGTATGAAAATTGAATTATTTGGGTTAAAAGAAATTTTTTCTCAACATAAAAAATTAATTTTCTATCGAAACCTTTTTGATTTAATTAAATATTTCATAACTTATTTAAATAGGGTTTCTTTCTTAAAGATAGAATTTTCTATTATCAAAAATGATATTTGAAATGATTTTCTTTCTTTTTTGATTAAATATAATTTGTCTTTTCTTAAATTTGATAAAAGAATTGGACTTAGTTAACTTTTCTTTTCAAGAGAGTTTTTCCTTAATTTAAATAAAGTAAGTTTTCACTTGAATAAAGTGAGTGTCATGTTTGCAAACTATTCAAGATTTTAAAAAATTTGCCACATTTTTTAAATTAGTCATTTTTTTTATAAATCAGTTAAATAGTTTTTTGATCAATCATTTTTTATCGGACGCTCTTGAATGCCTTAAAAATATTTTCAAGACGTTACCTGAATCCTTACATTATTTGTCTATTTCAAAAGTTTATTTTTATTTATAAGCTTTTGAATATTTTTAGCTTTTCTTGATATTTTCTTAAAAAATCAAGTGACAATTTTGTAATGTCATAAATTATTTAAATTTTTCTTTACAGTTTTGAAATGGTTTAAATAGTCGAAACTAATATTTTTCAAATCCTTCGAAGCTCTTGAGCAAGAAGTTACTGCTCTAATTGGAATGCTCGCGTCCAAGATGCTTTCCTATCCATTTAGAGCTTTTGACATGGCCTATTGCCCTCTTTTCCTTATTCCGTGGTCCAATTTGGTTCGTATCATTAAGTAAATAAAAACACTTCTTTGTTAAACTTAAATGTAATTTTATATGTTAAAATAAAATTATTTGCATTGGTGTATGGTTGATCTTTGAGAATTGCCTCCTCACCACGACGCGGTGTTATCGCGATGAACTACTGAAAATCAACGTTTGCAAATATTCCTTCACCGCATCACGGTCTAATCACGATGAGTTTCTAGAATTTCAATCACGAGAGAATTATCATCTACCGCTATGCGGTGAAATCACGATTAGCTGTTGGATTTATTGCCTCGGCTTTTTTTCTCATCCTTGCTTCATTCTCTTCTTTCCAAGCTAAGTTCCATATCCTCATCTCAGAAAATTTACCTCATTGCTCCATTAGTCATTAACTTCTTGTTCAAGTGTTCAATCACATTCAATTTCATCACAATTTTGCCCTGCATAAACTAATCATGTCCATTAGATCAGGAACACAATTAAAGCTTAAATACAATAAGAATAACATATTTTAGCTCAAAGAACAAGTCCAAATATGGGTGAATATTGGTGATTGGACATATAAATACGCCCTAAAACACCCACACTAGGCGGTTCCTCAGCCTGCCAGGGGCAGCTCGGTAGATTTTCATCAAAAAATCCTTCTGTGTCCCAAGCCCACACAAAAATCGTGGGCTATAGCACACCGATTTAGCTCGAAAATGGCTCGTTCGCACCGTTTCTCCCATTTGACCACCTAAACCGCTCGTTTGACCACAAAGGCCCACACTAAGCCGCTCCTCGGCCTGCCTGGGGAAACCCAGTTGATTTTTAGCCCACAAATCGCCAGATCCCCGGGCCAACCCTAAAAAAGGGAGTTATAGCACACCGATTTAGCCAAAAAATGGCCCGTTCGGGTCGTTTCGCCTATTTGACCACCCAAACTGCCCGTTTGACCATAAAGGCCCGCATTACGCCTCTCTCTAGCTTACCTAGGGTAGCTCGATCAATTTTTGCCTCAAAACCTGCCTGAGCACTGGGCCCACCCCAAAAATTGTGGGCTTTAGCACACCAATTTGGCTCGAAAATGGTTCGTTTGCATTGTTTCACTCGTTTGACCACCCAAATCACCCGTTTGGCCACAAAGGCCCATACTAGGATGCTCCCCAGCCTGCCTTGGGTAGCTTTGTAGATTTTTGACCCAAAATCCGCCCGAGACCACCCGAAAAACCATAGGCTATAGCATACTAAATTAGCTCAAAAATGGCCCGCTTGTGCCGTTTCGTCCGTTTGATAATGCAAATCTCTCGTTTGACTACAAAGGCCCACATTAAGCCGCTTTTAGCCTACTTAGGGCAGCCCGAACAATTTTTAGGCCAAAAATCGCCTGGGCCCCGGGCCCACACTAAAAACTATAGGCTATAGCATACCGATTTGACACAAAAATGGCCCGTTTATGCCGTTTTGCCCTTTTGACCATCCAAACCGCCTGTTTGACCACAAAAGCCCATACTAGGCCATTCTATATCCTGTCTAGGGCATCCCGGTCAATTTTCAACCCCAAAACCGCACGAGTCCTAGGTTCACCACAAAAACTGATTTAGCTCAAAATGGTACGTTCGCGCCATTTTGCCCGTTTGACCACCAAACCGCCCGTTCCACAAACGCCCATACTAGGCTGCCCCCCAGCCCGCCTAGGGCAACTCAGTCGATTTTCTATCAAAAACCGACACAAGACCTAGGCTCGCCTCGAAAATAATGGGCTAAAGCACACCAATTTAGCCCTAAAATGGCCCGTTCGCACAGTTTCACTCGTTTGACCACCCAAACCTCCTGTTTAACCACAAATGCCCATACTAGGCCACTTTTCAGCTTTCTTGGGGCAGCCCGATTGATTTTTAGCCCAAAATCCGTCGGTCTACCCCAAGAACCGTGGGCTATAGCGTATCTATTTGGGCCAAAAATGGCCTATTAGCACTGTTTGACCATCAAGGTCCACACGAGGCCGCTTTCCAGCCTTCCTGGGGTAGCCCGATCGATTATCGGCCTAAAACCCACTCAGGCCCTAGGGCCACCCTAAAAAATATGGGCTTTAGCACACTGATTTGGCCCGAAAATGTCCCGTTCGCGCCGTTTCGCCCGTTTGACCACTCAAACCACCCATTTGACCATAAAGGCCAACACCAGGCTGCTCCTCAGCCTGCCTGGGGTAGCCCGATCAATTTTTAGCCTAGAATCAACCCGGACCTCCAGCCCACACCAAAAATCGTGGGCTATAGCACACTGGTTTTTCTCGAAAATGCTCCGTTAGCTCTGTTTCGTCGGTTTAACCACCCAAATGACCCCCCTACCCAAACTACCAAACACTAGGCTGATCCCCAGCCTTCCTGGCACGTCTCGATCAATTTTTGGCCCACGGAACGCTCGGACCTCAGGCCCACCCATGGAATCGTGGGCTATAACATATCGATTTTACCCAAAATGCCCCATTTGCACCGTTTTGCTTGTTTGACCACCCAAATGGCCCCGTCCACCTAAACGACCCATACTAGGACGATCTCTAGTTTCTGTGCCATGCCTCAGTCAATTTTAGGCCCACAACACGCGCAAACCTTGAGCCCACCCACGGAACCGTGGGTTATAGCACACCAATTCTGCCCAAAAATACCCCGTTCCTGCCATTTTTCCCGTTTGATCACTCAAATGGCCTCGTCAACCCAAACGATCCACACTAGGCCAATCCCTAGCCTCCGTAGCATGCCCCGATTGATTTTTGGCCCACGCCACACCCAGACCCTAGGCGCACCCACCGAACCATAGGCTATAGCACACTGATTTTACCTAAAAATGCCCTGTTCGTATCATTTTGTCTGTTTGATCACCCAAATGGATTCGACCACTTAAACGACCCACTCTAGGCTGATCTCCAGCATCCCAGACACGCCACGATTGATTTTTAACCCATGACACATCGGTGGGCACACTAATGGAACCGTGGGATATAGCACACCGATTTTGCCCGAAAATGCCCCGTTCACACTGTTTCACCCGTTTGATCACCGTAATGGCCCCGCCTACCCAAACGACCCATACTAGGTCGATCCCCAGCCTCCCTAGCAAGTGCTGATCGATTTTTAGCCTACGACACGGCAAGACCCCGGACCCACCCACGAAACTGTGGGCTATAACCTACCGATTTTACTTGAAAATTCCCTGTTTGCATTTTTTCGCCCATTTGACCACCGAAATGGCCTCGCCCACCCAATTGGCCAATATTAGGCCTATCCCCAGACTTCCTAGCATGCCCCTGTCAATTTTTGGCCCATGACACGCCCGAACGCGGGGCTTTCCCATAAAATCGTGGGCTATAGCACTCCGATTTTGTCGAAAAATGCCCCGTTTGCGCCATTTGACCCATTTAACCACTCAAATGACACCGCCAAACCAATCAGCCCATATTAGGATGATCTCGAGCATCCATGGAACACCATGTTGATTTTCGACCTATGACACACTCGGATCACAGAGCAACCTACGGAACCGTGGGCTATAGCATAACGATTTTGCCCCAAAATGCCTCATTCTTACCATTTCACCTGTTTGACTACTCAAATGGCCCTGCCCAACAAAATGACCCATACTAGGTCGATCCCAGCCTCCCTAGCACATACCGATCAATTTTTGACCCACGGCATGCCGGGACCTTAGGCCCACCATAAAATTGTAGGCAATAGCACACCGATTTTGCTTAAAAATGCCACATTCATGCTGTTTCGCTCATTTGACCATACAAATGATACCTTCTACCCAAACGGTCCATACTAGGTCGATCCCCAATCTCCCTGGCACGCTCTGGTCATTTTGATCCATGACATGTTCGAACACTAGGCCCACTAATGGAATCATGGGCTATAGCAAACCGATTTTTCTCGATAACGTACTGTTCATGATTTTTGCCCGTTTGACCCCTCAAATGGCCTCGCCCACCCAAACGACCCACACTAGTCAATCCCCAGCCTCTCTGGCATGTCCAGTCGATTTTTAGCCCATGGTACGCCCAGAACCATGGCTCACCCACGAAATCGTGGGTAATAACACACTGATTTAGCCCGAAAATACCTTGTTTATGTCGTTATGCCTGTTTGACCACCCAAATAGCCTCGCCCACCCAAACGACCTATACTAGGCCGATCCCCAGCTTCTCTGGTATGCGCCGATCAATTTTCAGCCCACGACACGTCTAAACCTCGAGCCCACCTACGGAACCATGAGTTATAGCACTCCAATATTTCTCGAAAATGCTACATTTATGCTGTTTCGCTCGTTTGCCACCAAAGTGGCCACGTCCACCCAAACTACCCATACTAGGCCGATCCCAAGTCTCTCAATCATGCCCTGATCGATTTTTCTCCCACGACACGCTCGTACTTCGGGCTTACCTACGGAACCATGGGTTATAATACATTGATTTTGCTTCAAAATGCCTCGTTCATGCCATTTTGCCCATTTGACCACCCTAATGGCCTCGCCCACCCAAATGACCCACATTAGGCGGATCCCCAGCCTTCCTGTCACGCCCTGATCAATTTTCGGCCAATGCCACGCCCGAACCTCGGGACCACCCATGAAATTTTATGCTATATAGGACACCAATTTTGCCTAAAAATGCCCCGTTTATGCTGTTTTGCCCATTTGACCACCCAAATGGCCTATACTAGGTCGATCCCATGCCACCTAAGCATGCCCAGATCGATTTTCGGCCAACGACAAGCTCAAACCCCGAGACCACCCATGGAACTGTGAGCTATAGTACACCAATTTTTCCTAAAAATGCCCTATCTATGCCGTTTTGCTTGTTTGACCACCCAAATGGCCCTGCCCACCCAAACGGGTCGACACTTAGCCGATCCCCACTCTTTCTGCTACCCCTTAGTTGATTTTTAGCCTACAATTGTATCCGATTGATTTTTGGCGCACGACATGACCTGATCATAGGCTCTCCTACGAAACCATGGGCTATAGCACACCAATTTTGATCGAAAATACCTTGTTCGTGCTGTTTTGCCCGTTTGACCATCCAAATGGCATCGCCACCCCAAATGTCCTACACTAGGCCGATTCCTAACCTTCTTTCACACTCCAGTCGAGTTTTGGCTCAAGACACTCTCGGATCCTAGGCCCACCCAAGGAACCATGTTCTATAACACACCGATTTTGCCCCAAAAAGCTTCGTTTGCATTGTTTTGCCCGTTTTACCACCCAAATGGCACCGCACACCTAAACGGCCCACACTAAGCCGATACCCAGTCTCCTTGGCATGCCCCAGTCAATTTTTTGCCTACGACACGCCCGGACCATGGGCCGCACCCATGAAACGTGGGCTATAGCACACCGATTTTGCTTGAAAATGCCTCGTTCGTGATGTTTTGTCCATTTGACCACCCAAATAGGTCTGACCACTCAAACAACCAACAAAAGGTAGATCCCTAGCCTCCATGGCATGCCCCAATCAATTTTCGACCCACAACATACTCGATCCTGGTCCACCCATGAAACCGTGGACTATAACACATTGATTTTGCCTAAAAATACACCATTACACTATTTCTCTCATTTGACCACTCAAATGGCCCTGCCCACTCAAATATCCCACTGTAGGCCGATCCCCAGCCTCCCTAGCACACCTCGATTGATTTTCAACCCATGGCATAATCGAACTCCTAGCCTACACACAGAACCGTAGGTTATAGCACATCAATTTTTCATCAAAATGCTCTATTCATGTTGTTTTGCCTGTTTGACCATCCAAATGACCCCGCCCACCCAAATGGCCCACACTAGGCCGGTCCCCACCTTCCCTGGTATGCCTCGGTAAATTTTCAGCTTACGGCACGTCCGTACCTCAGGCCTACCCACAAAACCGTGGGCTATATCACAATGATTTTGCCCGAAATTCCCAATTCACACGGTTTCGCCCGTTTGATCACCCAAATGGCCCTGCCTAAACTAGCCTGATCCACAGCCACCCTGGCTCGCCCTCATTGAATTTTGACCCACGATATACTAGAATCCCAATCCCACCTAGGGAACCGTGGGCTATAGTACACTGATTTTGAGTGAAAATGCCCCATTCGCATCTTTTCGCTCGTTTGACCACCTAAATGGCTTCGCCCATCTAAATGGCCCACACTAGGCCGATCCCCAGCCTTTATGGCCCTCCTCGATCAATTTTTGGCCCATGAAATGTTTGGACCCAAGGCCCACCTACGGAACCATGGGCTTTAGCACACCAATTTTGCCTAAAACTGCCCAATTCATACCGTTTCGCCCATTTGACCCACCCAAATTGGACCGCCTACCTAAACGACCCATACTAGGCCAATCTCCAGCCTCCCTGGCACGCACAGGTCAATTTTCGGCTAACGTCACCCAAAATCCAAGCCCACCCACTTAATCGTGGGCTATAGTACATCAATTTTGCCCGAAAATGCTCCACTCATGCCGTTTTGCCTGTTTAACCATCCAAATGGTCATGCCTACCTAAATGAATCATAATAGGACTATCCCTAGACTCCCTGGCATGCTCCTATTAATTTTTGGCACACGGAACGCCCTAAACCTGGGCCCACCCATGAAACAGTGGGCAATAACACACCGATTTTGCTCGAAAATGCCCTGTTCGTGTTGTTTTGCTCGTTTGAACACCCAAATGGCTCTGCCTACCCGTATGGCCCACACTAGGCTGATCCCCATCCTCCCTAGAACGCCCTAATCAATTTTGAACCCACGGCATGCTCAGACCCCGGGTCCACCCTTGGAATCATGGGCTATAACACATCGGTTTTTTTCCCAAAAATGCCCCGTTTGCGCCATTTAGCCCATTGCCCACCCAAATTTCCTCGTCTACACAAATAGCCCATAATTGGCCAATCACCAGTCTCCCTAGCATGCCAAGTAGATTATTGGCGAACGACACACCCGAACCCTGGACCACCCACAGAACTGTAAGCTGTAGCAAACTGATTTTGCCCGAAAATACCCCATTCGAGCTGTTTTGCCATTTTGACCACCAAAATATCCCCGCCCATACTAGGCCAATCAATAACCTCCCTAGCACGCCCCAATCAATTTTTGGCCACGGAACGTTCGAACCACGAGCCCACCCCTGGAACCATGGGCTATAACACATTGATTTTACCTGAAAATGCCATGTTCACGCCATTTTGCTTGTTTGACCACCTAATTGGCCCTCCGTCCACCCAAATCACCCCGCTCACCCAAACAGCCCACACTAGGCGTATCCCCAGCCTCCCTTATCACCCGAGATAAATTTTAGCCCCTGGCATGGCTGAACGCTGAGACCTCCCACGGAACCGTGGGTTATAGCACACCAATTTGGCCCAAAAATTTTTTGTTCGTGCCGTTTTACCTATTTGACCACCCAAATGTCTTCGCCATTACTAAGTCTATCAACAGCCTCCCTAGCACACCTCGGTTAATTTTTGACCCATGGCATGCTCGAACCCCGAGCCCACCCACGAAACCATGGGCTATTGCATATCGATTTTGCCAGAAAATGCCCTTTTCACGTCGTTTCACTCGTTTCACCACCCAAATAGCCCCGCACACCCAAACGACCCATACTAGGCCTATCCCCAGCTTTTTTGGCACGCACTAGTCAATTGTTGGCCTACATCACGCCCGAACTCAGGGCCCACTCACTGAACTGTGGGCTAGAGCACTTCGATTTTACCTGAAAATGCCTCCTTTGTGCCATTTTTACCACCTAAATAGCCCTGCCTACCCAAATGGCCCATACTAGACCGATCCCTAACCTCCCTAGCATGCGTTGATAAATTATAAATCTACGAATAGCCTGGACCCCGTGCCCACCACAGAACCGTGGGCTATAGCACACCAATTATGCCAAAAATGCCTCGTTCGCGCCGTTTTGCCTGTTTGACCATCCAACTGACCCCGCCTACCTAAACGTCCCAAACTAGACTGATCCCAACTTCCCTGGCACACCTTTATCAATTTTTGGCCCACGAAATATCCGAACCTCGGGCCCACCCACGAAACTATAGGCTGTAGCATACTGATTTTGCCAAAAAATATCCCGTTCGCGCCGTTTCGCCTGTTTGACCACGTAAATATCCCACCCACCCAAACGACCAATACTAAGCTAATCCCCAACCTCCCTGGCATGCCCAGTCAATTTTTAGCTCATAAAACGTTTGAACCTCGAGCCTACCAATGGAACTGTGAGCAATAACAGATCGATTTTGCTTAAAAATGCCCGTTCATGCCGTTTTGCCTGTTTGACCACCCAAAGGGCCTCACCCACCCAAACGGCCCATACTAGGCCAATCCTTATCCTCCCTGGCAAGCCCCATAGATTTTTCGCCCACGGCACTTGCGGACCCCGGATCCACCCATATAGTCATGGGCTAAAGCCCATCGATTTTGCCTGAAAATGCCCCATTCACGCTGTTTCACCCGTTTAACCATCCAAATGGCCCTGCTATCCCAAACAACCCACACTAAGATGATCCCCAACCTCTCTGGCATGCCCTGATCAAATTTTAGCCTACGACATGCCCGAACCTTGGGCCCACCCACAGAACCGTGGGTTATAGCACACTAATTTTGCCCAAAAATACCCCGTTCGCACCGTTTCACCTGTTTGACCACCCAAATAACCCACGTTAGGTCGATCACCATCATGGCCCAATTGATTTTCGGCCCACGACACGTCCAGACCCTGAGCTCACCCATGGAACCGTGGGTTATCTATTTTTTCTTAAGATGGTCAATTTGCCTCTTTTCGCTCGTTTGATCACCCAAATGACCCCGCCTACCCAAACGACCTATAGTAGGCTGATCCGCAGCCTCCCAAGTATGCTCCGATCGATTTTTTGCCCATGACACGCCTGAACCCGGGCCCACCCACAAAATCATGAGCTTTAGCACATTGAATTTTTCTGAAAATATCCCATTCGAGATGTTATGCTCGGTGACCACCAAAATGGCCCCTCTCACCCAAACGGCCCCTACTAGGTCGATCCCGATCTCCCTAGCATGCCCCGATTGATTTTAAGCCCACAACACTCTCCGATTGATTTTTGGCCCATGGCATGCTCGGACCCCGGCCCCTCCCACAAAAGCGTGGGCTATAGCATGCCAATTTTGCCCGAAAATCCCTCGTTAGTGCCGTTTCACCCGTTTGACTACCCAAAATATTCCCGCCCACCCAAATGGCCCACACTAGGCTGATCACCAGCATGCCTCAATTGATTTTTAGCCCATTGTATGCCTGAACCCCGAGCCCACCCTTGGAACCATGGGTTATAGTACACTGATTTTTCCTTAAAATGCCCAATTCGCCTCATTTTACCCGTTTGACCACCAAAATGACCCCGCCTACCCAAACGGCCCATACTACGCCGATCCGCAGCCTCCCTAGTTTTCTCTGGTCGATTTTCGACCCACAACAAATTCAAACTCAGGCCCACCTAAGAAATCATGAGCAATAATATATCAATGTTTTCTGAAAATATTCTGTTCGTGCTGTTTCGCTCGTTTGACCACCCAAATGGCTCCGCCCACCCAAACGATCCCGCCTACCCAAACGACCCATACTAGATCAATCCCCAACCTCTCTGGCATGCCCCGATCGATTTTCAGCCCACGACACTCTCTAATTGATTTTTGATCCATGGCATGCCCAAAACTCGAGCCCTCCCACAGAAGCATGGGCTATAGCATACCAATTTTGCTCGAAAATGTCTCATTCGCGCCGTTTCACCTGTTTGACTACCTAAATATTCCCACCCACCTAAACGGCTCACACTAGGCCTATCACAACACGCGCCAATTGATTTTTGGCCCATGGTACGCCTGGACCCTGAGCCCACTCATGGGACCATGGGTTATAGCACACCAATTTTTCCTAAAAAGGCCCCATTCGTATCGTTTCTCCCATTTGACCAACCAAATGACCAGCCTGCCTAAATGGCCCATACTAGGTCGATTCATAACCTCCCCAGTATGCCCAAGTCAATTTTCAGCCCACGACACGCTCGGACCTAGGACCACCCATGAAACCGTGAGCTATAGCACATTGGTTTTGCCCGAAAATGTCCCATTTGCGCCATTTCGCTCGTTTGACCACCCAAATAGCCCCACCCACCCAAACGACCCACACTAGGCCGATCCCCAGCCTCTCTAGCATGCCCTGATTGATTTTCAGCCCAGACACTCCCCAAATGATTTTTAGTCCTTGGCAGGCCCAAATTTTGGGCCCTCTTGTGGAAGCGTGGACTATGCTCGAAAATGCCCCGTTCTACCATTTTGCCTGTTTGACCACCTATACAACCCACACTAGGCTGATCCCCAGCCTTTCTGGTATGCCCCAATCGATATTCAATCCTCGACACACCCAAAACCTGGGCCCATCCATGGAATCGTGGGATATAGCACATTAATTATCCTCAAAAATACCCCGTTCATGCTGTTTCACCCGTTTGACCACCCAAATGGCCTCATTCCCCCAAATGACCAACACTAGGCCGATCCCCAGTATCCTTGGCATTCCCCGATTATGTTTTGGCCTAGGGTATGCCCGAATCCCGATTCTACACACGGAACCATGGGCTATAGCATAATGATTTTGCTCGAAAATGCCCCGTTCGCACTATTTTACCCGATTGACCACCCAAATAGCAATGCCAACCCAAACAGCTCACACTAGGCTTATCACCAGCCTCCCTTGCATGCTTCAATTGATTTTTGTCCAATGGCACGCCCGAACACCAGGACCACCCACGAAACCGTGGGCTATAGCACACCGATTATTCTCAAAAAAGCCCCATTCATGATATTTCTCCTGTTTGACCTCCCAAATGGACTCTCCCACCTAAACGTCTCATATTACATCGATCCCCAGTATCTCTAGCAAGACCTGATCAATTTTTATTCCTCTACACACCCAGACCTTGGGCCTACCCATGGAAACATGGGAAATAACACATTGATTTTGTCTGAAAATGCTCTGTTTGCATCATTTTGCTCGTTTGACCACCAAAATAGCCTCGCCAACCTGAACGACTCATACTAGGTCGATCTCAAACTTCTCTGGCATGCCTCGATCGATATTTGAACCATAGCATGCTCGGACCCCTGGCCCATCTACGGAACCGTGGGCACCGATTTTTCCCCAAAATGCCCCATTCACACTATTTCTACGATTTGACCTCCCAAATTTCTCCGCCTACCAAAACGGCCTATATTAGGCTGATCCTCAGCCTCCCTGGCAAGCTTCGATCAATTTTTAGCCTACGACATGGCAAGACCCCGAACCCACCCACTAAACTGTGGGCTTTAGCACACCGATTTTACTTGAAAATGTCCTATTTATGCCGTTTCGCTCATTTGACCACCCAAATGGCCCTGCTCACCCAATTGGCCAACACTAGGCCTATCCCAGCCTTCCTTGCATGGCCCAGTCAATTTTCAGCCCATGACATACCCGGACCCCAGGCCCACCTATAAAATCATTGGCTATAGCACTCTGATTTTGCCCAAAAATGCTTCGTTTATGCCGTTTTGCCCGTTTGACCACCCAAATGGCTCCGCTAACCCAATCGGACCATATTAGGCTGATCTCTAGCCTCCCTAGCACACCTTGTTGATTTTTGACCTACGACACACCTAGACCACGGAGCCACCCACAGAATCGTGGGCTATAGGATAATGATTTTGCCTACAAATGCCTCATTTATGCTGTTTTGCCCGTTTAACCATCCAAATGGCCCCACCCAACCAAACAACCCACACTAGGTCGATCCCATCCTCCCATCATGCATCGATCGATATTTAACCTATGGTACACCCGGACCCTAGGCCCACCATGAAATCGTAGGCAATAGCACACCAATTTTGCTTAAAAATGCCCTATTCACTCTATTTTTCCCGTTTGACCACACAAATGACACCGCCTACCCTAACAGCCCAAACTAGGTCGATCCCCAACCTCCCTGGCATGCCTTGGTCAATTTTTGACCCACAACATGCTCGAACATTGGGCCCAACCACGGAACCGTAGGCTATAGTACATCGATTTTGCCCGATAACATACTGTTCATGCTTTTTCACTCGTTTGACCACCCAAATGTCCCCGCCTACCCAAACGACTCATAATAGGCCAATCCCTTGCCTCTTTGGCACGTCTGATTGATTTTTGGACCACCCACCCAAACGGCCTACACAAGGCCGATCTCCAACCTCCCTGGCAGGCGCTGATAAATTTTTAGACCACGAAATGCCTAAACCTTAAGCCCACCCATGTAATCGTAAGCTATAGCACTCTGATTTTTCTCGAAAATGCCACATTTGCGCTGTTTTGCTCATTTTACCTCCCAAATGGCCTCGGCCACCCAAATAACCCATTCTAGGCCTATCCCCAACCTCCCAAACATGCCCCGGTTGATTTTCTTCCCACAACACACTCGAATCATGGGCTCACCTACAGAACCGTGGGTTATAACACATCGATTTTACTTGAAAATGCCTCATTCGTTCTGTTTCTCCCATTTGACCACCCAAATGGCCTCGCCTACCTAAACAACCCACATTAGGCGGATCCCCAGCCTCCTTGGCATGTCCCGATTGATTTTCGGACCACGGTACGCCTGGGCCCCAGCCCACCCATGAAACTATGGGCTATATAGCACACTGATTTTACCTAAAAATGCCTCGTTCGTGTCGTTTCGCCTATTTGACCTCCCAAATGGACTATACTAGGTCGATCCCATGCCACCCAAGTATGCCCCAATTGATTTTTCGATAATGACACGGCCGAAACCCGGGACCACCCACAGAACTGAGAGTTATAGCACACCAATTTTGCCTAAAAATTTATTAGTTATGCTATTTCGCCTGTTTAACCGCCCAAATGGCCCCACCCACCCAAACGGACCGATACTTGGCCAATCTTCTCCTTCTTTGGCATGCCCCAATCGATTTTTAACCTATGACAGTCTCTAATTGATTTTTGGCACATGGAACGCCCGGACCATGGGCTCTACCACTGTGGGCTATAGCAAATCGATTTTACCAATAAATGCCTCGTTCATGCTATTTCACCCGTTTGACTACCCAAATAGCCCTGCCCACCCAAACGACCAACATTAGGTAGATCCCCGGCCTCCGTGGCATGCCCCAATCGATTTTCATCCCATAGTACACCTGGTCCCGTCCCACCCACAAAACCGTGGGTTATAACACATCGATTTTTCCCAAAAATCCCCCGTTCGTGCAATTTCACCCGTTTGACCACTCAAATGGCACCGTCCACCATAACGGCCCAAAGAAGGTTGATCCCCAGCCTCCCTGGCACGCCTGTTGATTTTGAACCCATGGAAATCCCGAATACTGGGCCCACGCATAGAACCGTGGGCTATAGTACATTAATTTTTCCATAAAACACTTTGTTGGTGCCATTTTACCTGTTTGACCACCCAAATCACCCCGCACACCCAAACGGCCCATACTAGGACGATCCCCATCCTCCCTAGCATGTCCAGGTAAATTTTTATCCTACGGAATGCCTGTACCCCAGGACTACCCATGAAACCGCGGGCTATAGCGCACCGATTTTTCCCAAAATGCCCTATTCGCGCTGTTTTGCCCGTTTGACAACCCAAATGGCCTTGAACAAACTAGACCGATCCACAACCTCCCTACCATGACCTCGTCGAATTTCAACCCACGAAATGCCCAAACCCCAAGCCCACCTAGGGAACCGTGGGCTATAGTACACTGATTTTGAGTAAAAATGCCTCATTCGGGCCTTTTCGCTCGTTTGACCACTCAAGTGGATCCTCTCACCAAAATGGCCCACACTAGGCCAATGCACAGCCTCCCTAGCCTTCTCCGGTCAATTTGCAGCCCGCGACATGCCTGGACCCGGGGCCTACCTATGGAACCATGGACTTTTAACACACTTATTTTGCGTGAAAATGCTTGATTCACGTTGTTTTGCTTGTTTGACCAACCAAATTGGATCGCCCACCCAAACGACCCATAATAGGACGATCCCTAGCCTCCCTAGTATGTCGATCAATATTTGGCCCACAGCACACTAGCAAACCAAGCCCACACATTGAACCGTGGGCTATAGTTCTCCAATTTTGCTCGAAAATGTCCCGCTCGTGCTGTTTCTCCTGTTTGACTACCCAAATGGCCGTCCCTACCTAAACGGCCCATACTAAGACGATCCCTAGACTCTTTGGCATGCCCCTATCGATTTTAGGAATATGGCACGCCCGAACCCAGGGCCTACACATGAAACAGTGGACTTTGAACACCCAAATGGCCCCGCCCACCCAAACGGCTCACACTAGGCCAATCCCTAGCCTTTCTAGAACACCCTGATGAATTTTGGACCCACGGCACGCTCGGACCCCAGGTCCACCCGTGGAACCGTGGGCTATAGTACACCAAATTTTTCCCAAAAAGCCCCGTTCGTGCCATTTAGCCCATTTGGCCACCCAAATGGCCTCGTCCACACAAATGGCCCATACTTGGCCAATCCCCAGCCTCCCTAGCATGCCAGTAGATTATTGGCCAACGACACTCCCGAACCCTGGGACCACCCACAGAACCGTGAGCTGTAGCACACCGATTTTGCCCAAAAATGCTCCGGTCGCGTCATTTTGCCTTTTTGACCACCCAAATAGCCCCGCCCACACTAGGACGATCCACAACCTCTCTGGAACGCCCCAGTCAATTTTAGCCACGGAACGCTCGGACCCCGAGCCCCACCATGGAACCGTAGGCTATAGCTAGGGCTGTTCAAAACCAAATCGTAACCGTTAATCCAACCACAAAATTAGTTTATTGGCTAATTGGTAATGGGTTATCGGATTAATTGTTGGAGATGGATAAATTTTTTATAATTGGGTTATTGGTGCGAGGACAAATTACTTAATTTTCTTATCGGGTTAACCGTTAACCCATTAAGAATTATTATAATTATATTTTTACTCCTAGATATATAAGTATCTTTTGTCAATCCAACATATAAAACTCCATTTATTATTCTATTCACTTCTTAGTTTAGAAAATAACATGCCACTTCTTGTGACATCTAACCATAAAGTGCTGTCAGACTCCCTAAAATGTAAAGAAAATTTAAAATTAATTCTTAAATTAAAACATAAATTATTATTGACAATACAAAAGACTGTAATAAAAATGAAACAACCCAAATGTGTCCTTCACAAAGTTTGATACAAAACATAAAAAATCAAATAATATAAAAATTTTAATTTTTTTCTGTCGATTTAGTAATTAAAAATGTTTCTATATACATTTTAGGTCTAGAAGAAAATTCTTATTTGATTCGATGTTTTATATTAAATAACTACACGAACAAAAAGAAGCCTAAAAGATTGATAAATAGATCAATAATAGTATACAAAAAACTTAGTCGGTGAAGGAACTACCAATAATCGCTTGATGTTTCATTCTCTCTTAAATTTATCCGTTACACCATCCGGTAACCGTTATCTTATTGAGTGGCTAACGAATTTGTATATTTAAAAACCGATAACCAATAAGCCGAATTGCTAAGCATAGTTATCCAACCGATCCAACCGATAATCAGCCCTAGGTATAGCACATCAATTTTGCTCGAAAATGCACTGTTCACACCATTTTACATGTTTGACCACCTAACTGGCCCCGTCCATCCAAATCGTCCTGTCCACCTAAACGGCCCACACTATGTTGATCCCCAGCCTCCTTGGTATGCCCTTATCAAATTTTAGCCCCTGGCATGCCCGAACCCCGAGAACTCCTACAAAAATGTGGGTTATAGCACACCAATTTGGCCTAAAAATTTCTCGTTCGCACTATTTTGCCCGTTTGACCACCCAAATGTCCCTAACCCCACTAAGCCAATCCACAGCTTCCTTAGCATGCCTTGATTGATTTTTGACTCATGGCACGCTCTAACCCCGAGCCCACCACGAAATTATAGGCTATTGCACATTGATTTTGCTAGAAAATGCTTTATTCGTACCGTTTCTCTCTTTTGACCACCCAAATAGCCCCGCCCACCCAAACGGTCCACACTAGGCCTATACCAAGCCTCTATGGCACGCACTGGTCAATTTTTGGCCCACATCAAACCTAAACTTCGGGCCCACTCACTGAACCGTGGGATATAACACTCTGATTTTGCCTTAAAATGCTCCGTTTGCACCATTTTGCCTGTTTTACCACCCAAATGGCCTTGCCTATCCAAACAGCCTATACTATATCGATACCCAGCCTCCCTAGCAATCCTCGGTCAATTATAAATCCATGGATTGCCCGAACCCCGAGCCCAACTATGAAACCGTGGGCTATAACACATCGATTATGCCAAAAAATGCCCTATTTGCACTGTTTTGCCTGTTTGACTACCCAAGTGACCCCGCCTACCCAAACGGCCCACACTAGACTGATCCCCGATATCCCTGGCATACGTCGTTTGATTTTTTGCCCACGGCATGCCCGGACCTTGGGCCCACCCATGGAACCATGGGCTATAGTACACTGATTTTGCCAGAAAATGCCCCATTCGCATCGTTTTGCTTGTTTGACCACCTAAATAGACCCACTCACCCAAACGACATACACTAAGCTAATCCCCAGCCTCTCTGGGATGCTTTGATCGATTTTCAGCTCAAGACACATTCGGACTTCGAGTGTACCCATGGAACCGTGGGCAATAACACATCGATTTTGCTAAAAAAATGTCCATTCGTGTCGTTTGTCCCGTTTGACCACTCAAAGGGCCTTGCCCACCCAAACGGCCCATACTAGGCCAATCCTTAGCCTCCTTAGAATGCGTCGGTAGATTTTTGCCCAACGGCACACCAAGACCCCGAATCCACCCACGTAATCATGTGCTAAAGCATATCGATTTTGCCTGAAAATGCCTCATTCACGCCATTTTGCCCGTTTGACCATTCAAATGGCCCTGCCAGTCCAAACAACCCATACTAGGTTGATCCCAAACCTCCCTGGCACGCCCGACCCTCGGGCCCACCCACAGAACCAAAGGCTATAGAACACCAATTTTTTCTAAAAATGCCCCATTCGCATCGTTTCACATGTTTGACCACTTTAATATTCTCGGCCACATATTAGGCCAATCACCTGCACACCCCGATTGATTTTCGTTTTACGACACGCCCAGAACTCGAGCCCACCCATGGAACCGTGGGTTATAGCACACCAATTTTTCTCTAAAATGCCCAATTTGCCTCGTTTCGCCCGTTTGACCACCCAAATGACCCCGCTCAACTAAACGACCCATAGTAGGCCGATTCGCAGCCTCCCTAACATGCTTCGATAGATTTTCAGCCCATGATATGATTGAACCCGGGTCCACCTACAAAATTATGAGCTATAGCACATTGATTTTTTCTGAAAATGCCCTGTTCGAGCAGTTTCACTCATTTGACCACCAAAATAGCCCCACCCTAAACGGTCCACACTAGGTCGATCCCCGACCTCCCTAGCATGCTCTGATCCATTTTTAGCCCATGATACTCTCAAGTTGATTTTTGCCTATGGAACACCCTGACCCCGGGCCCTCTCATGAAAGCGTGGGCTATAACATACCAATTTTGCCCCAAAATGCCCCGTTCGTGTTATTTCGCCTGTTTGACCACCCAAATATTCTTGCCCACCCAAATAACCCACACTAGGTCGATCACCAGCATGCGTTAATTAATTTTCGGCCCATGGTATGCCCGAATCCCGAGCCCACCTATGGAACCGTGGGTTATAGCACACCAATTTTTCTTTAAAATGCCCAATTCATCTCTTTTCACCCGTTTAACCACCCAATGACCTCGCCCACCCAAACAGCCCATACTACGCCGATTCGCAGCCTCTCTAATTTTCTCTGGTCAATTTTTGACCCACGACATGCCCGAACTCGGGCCCATCCATAAAACCGTGAGCTATAACACATCAATTTCTCCTGAAAATGCTCTATTCATGTTGTTCCACTCGTTTGACCACCCAAATGGCCCTGCCCACCCAAACAACCCACACTAGGTCAATCCCCAACCTCCCTGGCATGCCTCACTCGATTGTTAGCCCACAACACTCTTCGATTGATTTTTGAACCATGGCACGCTCAGACCCTGATCCCTCCCACGGAAGCATGGGCTATAACATACTGATTTTACCCGAAAATGCCCCATTCATGCTGTTTTGCCCATTGACCACCCAAATGTTCCCACCCACCTAAATGTTCTACACTAGGCTGATCACCAGCATGTGTCGATTGATTTTTGGCCCTTGTCACGCCTAGACCCTGAGCCCACCCATGGAACCGTGGGGTATAGCATACCAATTTTTCCTAAACATGGCTCATTCACATTATTTCGCTCTTTTAACCACCCAAATGACCCGCCCACACAAATGGCCCATATTAGGTCGATTCGCAAAACCCCTAGTATGCCCAAGTTGATTTTCAACCCACGATATGCTCACATCTGGGTCCACCCATGAAATCGTGAGATATATCACATCGATTTTATCCCAAAATGCCCTTTTCATGCTGTTTCTCTTGTTTGACCATACAAATGGCCCCACCCACCCAAACGACCCACACTAGGCCAATCCCCAGCCTCCCTGGCATGCCATAATTGATTTTTAGCCTACAACATTCCCCGATCAATTTTTGGTCCACGGTACACCCAGATCCTAGGCCCTCCTGCGGAAGCGTGGGCTATAGCATTATTGATTGTGCCCTAAAATGTCCTATTCTGTCGTTTCGCTCATTTGACCACCCAAACGGCCTATACTAGGCTGATCCCCAACCTCCCTGGCCCGTCAGAACCCCGAAACCACTTATGGAATCATGGGCTATAGCACACCGATGTTTTCCCAAAACACCTCGTTTATGCCGTTTCATCCGTTTGACCACCCAAATGGCCTCGTCCATAAAAATGGCCAACACTAGGCCGATCCCAGTATCCTTGGAATGCCTCGATCAATTTTTGGCCTTGGGCACACCCGAAACCCAATCTCACACAAAATCGTAGGCTATAGCGCAATGATTTTGCTCGAAAATGCCCCGTTCACACTATTTTGCCCATTTGACCACCCAAATAGCCTTGCCAACCTAAACAGCTCACACTAGGTCGATCCCTAGCCTCCCTGGCATGATCCAATTGATTTTTAGCCTATGACATACCTAGACACTGGGACCACCCACGGAACCGTGGTCTATAGCATACTATTTTTTCTAAAATATTCCCCATTCGCGTTATTTTGCTCGTTTGATCACCTAAATGGCCCCGCCCACCCAAACAATTGATACTACCCTGATCCTCAACCTCTCTGGCACGCCCCGATCAATTTTTGGTCCCCTACACGCTCAAACCCCGAGCCCACCTACAGAACTGTGGGTAATAGAACATCGATTTTGCCTGAAAATGCCCCATTTGCATTGTTTTGCATGTTTCACCACCCAAATAGCCTCGCTAAACCAAACGGCTCACACTAGGTCAATCACCAGTTTCTCTAGCATTCCTCGATCGATATTCAAACCACGGTACGCTCGGACCCCAGGCCCATCCACGAAACCGTGGGCTATAGCATATTGATTTTGCCCAAAAATGCATCGTTCGTGCTGTTTCTCGTGTTTGACCTCCCAAATGGCCTCAGCCACCCAAATGACCCACACTAAGTGGATCCTCAGCCTCCCTAGCATGCCCAGTCAATTTTTGGTCTATGACACGCCTGTACCCGGCCCAACCCATAAAATTGTGGGCTATACCACATTAATTTTGCCTGAAAATGCCCCGTTCATGCTATTTCTCCCATTTGACCACCCAAATGGCCTTGCCCACCAAAACGATCCAGGCTAGGCCGATCCCCAGCCTCCCTAGCAGGCCCCGATCAATTGTAAATCCACGAATCGCCCGGACCCTGAGCCCACCCACGAAACCGTGGGTTATAGCATACTAATTATGCCCAAAAATGCATCATTCGCGTCGTTTCGCCCATTTGACCACCTAAATGGCCTCACCCACCCAAACGGCCCACACTAGGCATCCCCAACCTCCTTGGTACTCCCCAGTCAATTTTTGGCCCACGACGCGCCTGTCGCGCTCCATTTTTTTCGAAAAAGGTGAGATTCGACGTGACCACTCTTTTTGAGATTTGTTTAAAGAGAGATTGTGATAAGTTGCCACCTAACAAATTAAGGTGCATTAGGGCACCAGTCTAGGCTAACTACGAACCTATTTTGTTATTTAGCTTAGTTCATCAAAAATTCGGGTGAGGGTTGAAATTACCTCGAAAGGAAAATGTTAGGCACCTTTCGAGGTCCACAAAAATGGTTCCTGGACGAATTCGTATTTTACATGGAGATTCTATGTGATAAAAAAAGGTTACCTATTTTATTAACTTATTATTAATTATGTGATGTAACAAAGAAAACTTTCAACTGGTGTGCATATCATAAAAAAAATACAAAGGATACGAGACTAACCTTTTGAGACATGCAAATAATGAATGAAAATGCCATAAGTCTTGTAATTTTCATCTTCCTCGAATCAAGGACTCTAGCATGCTTCTTTAGTTTTAGCGTGAGGACAAAATTGAAAGGTGATAAACTGTAAATTGAACTTACGTCGAAGTAAGGAGAAACTACAAATGATACAAAACTTGTTAGTAATATATGTTTGTCACCTCAATTTTGGTAACGAATTAATGTAAGAGATTAATAAAAGTAAAAAAATAACTCAAAAAAAAAAAAATTTAATAAAAAAAAAAAAAAAAGAAACTGTGAATGGGAACATGGCATCACAAGGCTGAAACGGGACTAATGCGACGTTACTCCCTCTATTCCAATTAATATGTCGACTCTCTTAAACGCCTTAAGACAAGACAAAATAAATTCTTAAAGAAACTTATTAAGATTACGAAATAAAATGTTTTAGCATTTAAAAGTCATGTAAAGCAAAAAATATGTAGATATAATATATAAATTTTATCAACGCATGTCGCTAAAATGTAGTAATAAAGGTTGTCAAGTATTTGAGACTTTTAAAAGGTGACGTATAAAACTAGAAATGACAGGAGTACGGAGTTTGCTTTATTTTTAATAAAGCTATGTGTATGCTTCATACAAGAAGTTAGCTATAGCCTGTCTTTGTCATCATATCCCAATTGTACCTGACTCCCAATAGTGTGGTGATTCCATTTGAGCTGTGCTTCACGCATTGGATCCTTTACTTGCCATGGTTGAACTCTAAGAGCGTCACCCCATTATAGTGTACATGCAAAAATATTCAAAAGGAAAAGAGTATGTCTGTTCTTAATGTTGAAAGAAGAAAATGAAAACTACGATGATAAAGTAACTCATTCAGTTACATGCATTCGATCAAACTTATTGAATAAGAAATTTATACCAACAATAAATATAACGTCTAAAAATGAGTTGAATTAAAATAAATAACATAATATGCTGGAACAAAATATCATTAGACAATTTCATGTTCTCAAAAAAAATTAATGTACTAAAGCTAATTTATTTTCCAACTAGTGAAACTTTCAAGTTTCATACCAAATTGGCTTTACTTCCTAGTGTCTAAGCCAAACTATTATTAAGGGGAACTTAATTTTGGATTAAAACAAAGCCTGACTAAGTATTATATTGTCTTTAAATAAAAAATAAAAAACCTTTTGTCATGCTAGCATACATTAGTTAGACAAATCAACAAAGACAATTAATATTGTGAACAACAACTGTGATTAAAATAAAATATAACAAGTATTATATCTTTAGAAGTACAAGATAAACATAGCACTACTTACAATACAAACATGAGAAAGTTAACATGATCGTCTTTATGATAGAATGCCTTTAGAATTTGTCAACCAAAAGACAATTCGAACCAGAACCTCAAGTATTCGACTTCGAAAAAGAACTCAAGCTCTTATAGAAAAACAAAACAATGTGCTTGACACTTGTGGTGGAAACATGGTGGCTCATAATGGAGGGAAAGAGAAGTAAAAGAGGTGACAAAAATCCCCCTCTTCCCTCACCCTCTAGACTTGTCATTATATCATAGTGGTCCAAAAGAGGAGACGTTGGGGTGGGGTTTTAAAAAGGAAGAGAATAATATTGATTAGGAGTGATTTCGGAGGATATTGATGATGGAGAGATTTAAGAGAATCGGGTGTCAACAGGAAGAAGATCAAGAAACGTTGAGGGAGAGGAAGTTAAATTAGGAAAAGAATAATCTTGTTATGGAAGAACAATATTTCTCTCCAAAAAAAACAAAAGCTCTCTTTTTTATTCATAGGAAGATTTTAAGGGATATGGAATATGGTAAAATAATTCAAATTTGAAAATGGATAGTATTGTATGCATGGTAGATAAATCCTAAAAGAATGAATTTTCATATTTCCATAAAATGATTAATACTATAACATAAAATAGTGATATAAATAATAATTACTCAATTAGACATTAATAATAATAACTACAACGTCACATAGAGATGACATTTTAGCTTAGCTAAGTATACATAGAATGTAAAATCATGGACAAAAATGAAATGCTAGTTAATTAAATAATATAAAAAAATACAATTAATTTAGAATAAAATTAACAATACTTGAAACTAAAACACTCACATTTTAGAATGTGGGTGCATGTAAATAATAATAATAATAACAACAACAATATGCTTGCAAAATGTGAGTGCGCATATTTATGAATAATTTAATAAATATCAACAAAATTATATAAAATATTATATTTAAATTAATAAATTGTAAAAAAAATTACAATAAAGAGTAATTAAACAATGTGTATATTTTAAAATCATGTATGTGACACGTCAATATCTGTTTGATGCAAGAAAATATGTAAAAAATACTAATATTTAAAATTAATAATTCTACTAAAATAGCAGCCTAAAAGGAGCATTGAAAGGTCAAAATTAGATGTCAACAATGCACGAATTCCGAGCCCACCTATGGCACCATGGGCTATAGCACACCAATTTTGTCAGAAAATTCTCGTTTGCGCCGTTTCTCCCGTTTGACCACCCAAATGGCCCTGCCCACCCAAACGGCCCACACTAGGCTGATCCCCATCAACCCAAGCACGTACCGGTCGATATTCGGCCCGCAGCACGCCCAGACCCTGGGCACACCCACGGAACCGTGGCCTATAACACACCAATTTTGCCCTAAAATGCCCCGTTCGCACCATTTTTCCCATTTAATCACCCAAATGGCCCGCCCACCTAAATGGGCCACACTAGGCCTATTTTCAGCTTCCTTGGCACGCCCTGGTTGATTTTTAACCACCGACACTCTTGGAATTGGGGCCCACCTATGGGACCGTGCACTACAGGACAATGATTTTGCCTGACTACGATCCGTTCGCGCTGTTTTACCAGTTTGACCACCAAAATTGCCCCGCCCACCCAAAAGACCCATACTAGGATGATCCCCAGCCTCCCTCGCATGTCCTGATCAATTTTGACCCACAACACGCCCGCACGCTGGGCACATCCATGAAACTATGGGCTATAACACACCAATTTTGCTCTAAAATGCCTCGTTTGCACCGTTGCGCCCATTTAATTACCCAAATGGCCCCGCCCACCTAAACGTCCCACACTAGGCCTATTCCTAGCTTCCCTGGCATGCCCTGGTTGATTTTTGACCCAAGAAACTCCTGGACCTGGGACCATCCTACGGAACCTTAGGCTATAGCACAACGATTTTTCTTAAAAATGCCCCGTTCGCACCGTTGTGACTGTTTGACCACCTAAATGGCTCCGCCCACATAAACGGCCCACACTAGGTCGATCCCCAACCTTCTTGGCATGCCCCGATTAATTTTTGTCCCACGGTACGCCCAGACCCCGGGCCCACCCATAGAACCGTAGGCTATAACATACTAAATTTTCTAAAAAATGCCTCGTTCACATTGTTTTACCTATTTGACCACCCAAATAGGCCCGCCCACCCAAATGACCCATACTAAGCCGATACTAGGCCGATACCTAGACTTCTTGGCATGCCTCAATAAATTTTTGGCTCACAGCATGCCCGAACTTGGGGTCCACCCCAAACTTTGGGTGGTCAAACGGGCAAAACGATGTGAACAGAGCATTTTTGAGCCAAATTGGTGTGCTATAGCCCACAGTTCAAGGGGTAGGCCCGGGGTCCTGGTGTGCTGTGGGCCAAAAATCGACCGAATCGTGTTAGGGAGGCTGGGGAGCGTCCTAGTGTTGTCCGTTTTAGAGGACGGGGCCATTAAGGTGGTCAAATAGGCAAAATGGTGCGAACGGGGTATTTTCGGGCAAATTTGGTGTGCTATAGCCCATGGTTCTAGGGGTGGTCCCGGGATCCGGATGTGCTGTGGGCTAAAAATCGATTGGGTTGTGCCAGGGAGGCTAAGGAGCATCCTAGTATGGTTATTTTTGGTGGGCAGGGCCATTTAGGTGGTCAAACGAGCAAAACAACATGATCGAAGAATTTTTGGGCCAAATCGATGTGTTATAGCCCGTGATTTTAGGGTAGGCCCGAGGTCCTAGCGTGCTGTGGGCCGAAGATCAATCGGGTCATGCCATAAAGGCTAGGGAGCATCCTAGTGTGGTCCGTTTTGGTGGGCGGGGCCATTTGGGTAACAAACGGGCAAAACGGTGCGAATAGGGCATTTTTGGGCCAAATCTGTATGCTATAGCCTACGATTTTGGGGGTGGGCCTAGGGTCAGGGCGTGCTGTAGGCCAAAAATTGACTCGGTCGTGCCAGGGAGGCTGGGGAGCATCTAGTGTGGTCCGTTTTGGTGGGCGAGGCCATTTGGGAGGTCAAACAGCGCGAACAAGACATTTTAGATCAAAATCGGTGTGCTATAGCCCACGTTTTTGGGGGGTGGGACAGGGGTCCGGGCGTGCTGTGGGTTGAAAATTGATTGGGTCATGCCAATAATGTCGGGGAGCATCCTAGTGTGGTTCGTTTTGGTGGGCGGGTCCATTTGGGTGGTCAAACGGGCGAAACAGCGCGAACGAGGCATTTTTGGGCCAAATCATTGTGCTATATAACTAATGGTTTCGGGGGTTGGCCCGAGGTCCGGGCGTGTTGTGGGCGAAAAATCAAACCGGGTCGTGTTAGGAAGGCTGGAGAGCATTTTATTATGGTCCGTTTTGATGGGTTGGGCCATTTGGGTAGTTAAAAGGGCAAAATGGCGCGAACGGGGCATTTTTCTGGCCAAATTGATATGTAATAACCCACGGTTCCAAGTGTGGGCCTGGGCGCGCTGTGGGATAAAAATTGATCGGGTCATGCCAGGAAGGCTGGAGAGCGTCCTAGTATGGTCCGTTTTGGTAGGCGGCGCCATTTGGGCAGTCAAACGAGTAAAACGGCACAAACGGTCATTTTTAAGCCAAATCGATGTGCTATTGCCCACGGTTTCGCGGGTGGACCCGGAGTCTAGGCATGCTGTGGGTTGAAAATCGATCGGGTCATGCCAGAAAGATTGGGCAGTGTCCTAGTGTGGTTTGTTTTGGTGGGCGGGTCCATTTGGGTGATCAAATCCGCAAAATGGACGAACGGGGCATTTTTGGGCCAAATCGGTATGCTATAGACTACGGTTCTGGGGGTGGGCCCAGGATCCAGGCGTATTGTGGGTCAAAAATTGATCGGGTCATGCCAGAAAGGCTGGTGAGCGTCCTGGTGTGGTCCATTTTAGTGGAAAGGGCTATTTGGGTGGTTAAACGGGCGAAACAGCGCAAACAACGCATTTTTGAGCAAAATTTTTGTGCTATAACACACGTTTTTGAGGGTGGGCCCGGGGTTCGAGCATGCTGTGGGTCAAAATCTATCGGGTTACGTTAGCGAGGTTGGAGAGCGTCCTAATGTGTTCCGTTTTGGTAGGCGGGGCAATTTGGGTGGTCAAACAGGCAAAATTGTGCGAACGGAGCATTTATAGGCCAAAATTGGTATGCTATAGCCTATGATTCCAAGGGTGGGCTCGAGGTTCGGGCGTGGTGTGGGTCAAAAATTGATCGAGTCATGCCAAGGAGGCTGGAAAGTGTCTTAGTGTGGTCTGTTTTGGTGGGCGGGGCCATTTAGGTGGTCAAACAGGCAAAACAATATGAATGGGGCATTTTTGGGTCAAATCGGTGTGCTATAGCCCATTGTTCTAGGGGTGGACCTGGGGTCCGAATGTGCTGTCGGTTGAAAACTGATCGGGTTGTCCTAAAGAGGCTAGAGAGCATCCTAGTGTGGTCCATTTTAGTGGGCGAGGCTATTTGGGTGGTCAAACGGGCGAAACGACACGAGCAGGATATTTTAAGACCAAATCGGTGTGCTATAGCCCACGGTTCCACGGGTGGGCTAGGGGTCCGGAAGTGTTGTGGGCCAAAAATCGAGTGGGTCATGCTAGTGAGGCTGGGCAGCGTCCTAGTGTGGTGCATCGTGGTGGACGAGGCCATTTGGGTCATCAAACGAGCGAAACGGGGCATTTTCGGGCTAAATCGGTGTGCTATAGCCCATGATTCCTGGGGTAGGCCTGGGATCCATGCGTGTTGTGGTCCAAAAATCGACCGGGCCATGCCAGGGAGGCTGGAGAGCGTCCTGGTGTGGTCCGTTTTGGTAGGCAGGGCTATTTGGGTGGTTAAACGGGCGAAACAGTGCAAACGAGGCATTTTCAAGTAAAATTGGTGTGCTATAGCCCACGATTTTAGGGGTGGGCCCAGTTCCTGGCATGCTATTGGCCTAAAATCGACCGGGTCGTGTAGGGAGGCTGGAGAGTGTCCTAGTGTGGTCCGTTTTGGTGGTCGGGGCCATTTGGGTGGTCAAACGGGCGAAATGACGCGAACAAGACATTATTGGGCCAAATTGGTGTGCTATAGACCACGGTTCTGGGGGTGGGCTCGGGGTACGGGTGTGCTGTGGGCCAAAAATCTACCAGGTAGTGCCAAGGAGGTTGGAGAGCGTCCTAGTGTGGTTCGTTTTGGTGGGCAGGGCCATTTGGGTGGTCAAACAGGCAAAACAGCGGGTACGTGGCATTTTCGTGCCAAATCGGTGTGATATAGCCCATTGTTCAGGGGTGGGCTAGGGGTCCGGGCGTGCTGTGGGCTGAAAATTGATCGGGTCGTGCCAGGGAGGCTGAGAGCGTTCTAGTGTGGTTCGTTTTGGTGGGCGGGTCCATTTAGGTGGTAAACGGGCAAAACAACACGAACGGGATATTTTCGAGCTAAATCGATGTGCTTTAGCCCACGATTCCGGTGTGTGCTTGGGGTCCGGACGTGCTGTGGGCCAAAAATCGATCGGGTCATGTCAGGGAGGCTAGAGAGCATCCCAGTGTGGTCCGTTTTATTGGGTGGGGCCATTTGGGTTGTCAAACGGGCGAAACAATGCGAACGACGTATTTGTGGACCAAATCAGTGTGCTATAACCCACGGTTCCGGGGGTGGGCCCAGGGTTCGGGTGTGCTGTGGGCCGAAAATTGATCGGGTTATGCCAGGGAGGCTGGGGAGTGTCCTAGTGTGGTCCGTTTTGGTTGGCGGGGCCATTTGGGTGGTCAAACGGGCGAAATGGTGAGAACAGGGCATTTTTGGGCGAAATCGATGTGCTATAGCCCCGGTTCCGACGGTGGGCCCAGGGTTCGGGTGTGCTGTGGGCCGAAAATTGATCGGGTTATGCTAGGGAGGCTGGGAGTGTCCTAGTGTGGTCCGTTTTGGTTGGCGGGGCCATTTGGGTGGTCAAACGGGCGAAATGGTGAGAACAGGGCATTTTTGGGCGAAATCGATGTGCTATAGCCCCGGTTCCGACGGTGGGCCCGGGCGTTCTATGGGCCGAAAATCGACTGGGTCATGCCAGGGAGGTTGGGGAGCGTCCTAGTGTGGTCCATTTTGGTGGGCGGGGCCATTTGGGTGGTTAAACGGGTGAAACGGCACGTACGGGGCGTTTTTGGGCCAAATCGGTGTGATATAACCCATGGTTCTGAGGGTGGGCCCGATGTCAAGGCGTGCTGTGGGCTGAAAATCGATCGGGTTATGCCATGGAGGCTGGGGTACTTAAGAGTGTGACCTAAAGGTTGCTTGAATGACAAGTAATGGAGAAGCAATAGTGAAAACTAGCTCATGGCAAAATGCAAACATGTTTTGGTACCCAAAAATGTGACTTAACGATCAATAAATTGAGTGAAAAACATGAGAAACAAGGATTCAAATCCTTAAAGAAAATGCTAATGTCATCTATCTAAGCATTAGTTGGCAAAATTCTCAGTATGGTGTGTACGTAGTACTTATTCTTACCTTGTGAAGGTAGAGCGGTTGTTTCCGATAGACCCTAGACTTAAGTAAAAGCGCCAAAACTGCCCTAAGCAAGGGCGGAGCCACCTTTCATCCAGGGGGTTCATCCAAACCCCCTTCTACGGAAAATTATACTATTTTTACATGGTTAAGTTTTTTTTTTTTTATGTATATATAGTAGATGTTGAAACCTCTTTGGCTAGTTCGTATGTGTACTTTTGAACCCCCTCAATGAAAATCCGGACTCCACCACTGGCTCCAAGTAGGAAAGCCCAAACAAATGTACACATTCAACTCCACTTTTATAAGAGCTGGCATCAAACTTTACATTTACGGTCTGTTTCAAAATTAGCACAACACCCCAGGAACCAACTGCTGTAACACAAGTTATCTCATTCTTTTCCTCCTAAGATCTTGCAATAAAAGAAAATTCAAATAACTAAATTGTAAAAAAGTGCCAATAAGCAGTGGTAACAAAGGGAAGCTATGTCGTTTGGGCTATCTAAAAATGCCATCGTACCCGTGTCAAATCTTCCAAAAATACGCTACTTTTAAATGATTCGACACGTACCCAAGAAGGGAAGTTACAAGTAAGTATCAGTTAAGTCAAATTCCCGACTGGTTTTGCACATCTAAGATTGTGTTAGCAGAGTTCCTAAGTTGTTGAATTTCCTAATTAGTAAGATGCACATTAGTCACACCCAAAACTCCACTTTTACCAAGCTGTGCAGGCAAGCTCAAGAACACTTCGTCGCCATCAATACCATAGAACCCCTTTGCGAGGACTGAGACAGGGTGAATCTTCCTCTGATCTGGAATGATCGAAAAAGCCAAGTTAGCCACAGAGTACCCCAATCGCCCACGACGTGTAGCCTTTGAGATTGATCACTTTATATGCACTCTGCACAACTTGTTTATGGATGTTTTCCAATGTCTCCTTCTCAATAGAAATTTGTTACCTCTCCAAAAAGCTAAGAAGCGGAATCCCTCCAAAAAGCTAAGAAGCGGAATCCCTCCAACGCTAATACTAGACCACAGTACCACAGAGCTGTCACCATGCTCACCAACAATATACGCGTAGTATAGACATGAAAAGAAACGTTCACTTTTTGACCAGGTAAATAATTTCATTAAATGGAAAGTTTTCCTGTGAGCCAAAAAGTAGAGAATCAACAAGATAGTATGATTCTCTATTAACGGCCAACAATTTTCCAAGTTCCATACTAACTGAAACCTCACGGGCGTACCATAAAGACATCAAATGTACTTCATAAGACATCAAAAACCAATGATAAGACAAATTATAAAGGCTGCCTCAAATCTTAAATGTATAAGCAACAAATGGGGTTGAATACCAGTATATAGCTTCAAATATACTCAATAAGTTGCAACCAAGTATTGAGGATTTGGACTTTACGCTAGATTCAAGGATAATGATGTCAAATGTTAGTAACTAGGTTCTAAATTCAAATAACTTGATGGGCGCGTGTCAGACACGGATACGGCAACATTTTTGGAGAGTTCGAGCAACATACTTTAACTTCCCCTTTTCATGATTCCCACAAATTCCGACAGCACTGCAGATTAGCTTTTGTTGGCCATCACTGTCAAAATCAACAGAAAAACTCCAATCCATTTTTTTGTGTAATTTGCAAGTTCAATTCATTAACAATTATCCTACAACTAATTAGCTTACTGTCTATGGTTGGGAACAACAATTCAAATGCTGAGAGACCAACAACATAATGACAAACATTGTACTTTAAACTTCTTTTGAGCCAGTGGTCTACCGAAAACTGGCTCTCTACCCCTACCTTACCTCCTTGGATTCACCTGTGGGATTACACTGGATATGTTGTTGTACGTTCATATCTTTTTATACTAAGCAAATCAAACTATGTTCTATATTTGACTAGAAAACTAATCACGTTAATCCTTTTACCCCATAACTTATTCATGTGCCTCATGCTTACTACACCACTGTTTAATTTAGTCCAGCAGAGAAAGGGAGAGTAAATTTCATGCATGGTGATTCAACTTTGACTGAGTTTTAATTGAATCCGTGTTTTGCTGCAACATCAAGATTTATTTTTTATGCTCGAAAAAGTAAGTAAAATTATAAAATTTTGAACTTAAATAGCAGAATTTACCCATCTAAATCTTTCATATTGGTTTCTCATGCATAAATTCAGTATAATAAATAAATGAAGTGTCTCTGATGTAGTACTATAGTAATTGAAGAGCAAATTGTAGAAAGCCTATTGGTATTTCTAGTATTCTCCTGCAAATCTCAAAGGGTTGCTCATTTTAGGCAAGATCTCCATTGTTTCCTTTCGGTGGAATTGTTGTGGATATGGAGGCCCATAGAATCCTTGTGGTTGAGGTGGAAGCAGCCAATAGTATGAATTAGGAATATTCTGGTTGTAGTAAGGAGGTGGTTTTGGATGATTTGGGGGCATGTTGGTGTTGGAGGTTGATGCAGTAGGATGCCGGTGATTTGGCTGTGGATATGGCGGTGGTGGCTGCGGATATGGCGGAGGAGGAAGAGGTGGAGGCTGCCAATAGTATGAATTAGGAATATTCTAGTTGTAGTAAGGAGGTGGTGGCCAATATTGAGGGTATCATATGGTGGAGGATACATGTGTTGCATATCATACTTTATGGTTGATCAGTATTGTATGAAGGTATTAGCTGAGATTGACCTCCTTGCTGTGGCCACCAGTAGTGATGTTTTGTGTAATTAGTAGGAGCTGACAGAATAGGTACTTCCGTTTTTTTGTTCTGCAATAAGTTAGAGTTTAGTTAGTAGTTGATTTTAAGTTTGCACTATTCCATTCTCAATCATTAGGGAACCATACCTCTTGAGTTTGGCAATCTCTTCTTCTGCTTTTTGAAGTTGCCTTTTCAGCGTTGTATTTTCCTTGTCCATCTTCTTCAATTTTTCAACCTTTGCTGAAATTTGCTTATCTAGCTCTCTAATGTGTGCCATTTTATCCTCCAATTGCTTCACTTTTATTGTTTGTATCTGAGAAAAGTCCCTCTTTCGACAGTCCATCGCACATATTTCTATGTTAACCTCTTTGCATATGCCATATCTGTTATTTTCTATTGACCCTGTTGCTTGAACAACTGCAATTTCTCTCTTCTCAACTGCATGAGTTGAAAAGGTTCAAGTTATCATGTCAAGGCAATCGATTAATTACGTCCGATTAATGTCAAATTTCATGGAAGTTTCCTTCTTTTATCAAAATTTCAAATCTTGGATTCATGTAGATCATAAATTTATACCTAGTTTTGCTGCATTATTGCTTCCATCTTCATTTGGTTGTTGTAGGAGATCCATCGCTATTTCTCTCTTCTCAACTGCATGAATTGTAAAGGTTCAAGTTGTCAAGCCAATAGCATGAATAATTACTTCAGTTTACCGTCAATATTTAGATGTTATCTAATTTTGGAGAGATCAAACTTTCTGTATAAACAAAGCCATCTATTGTCCTCTTCAAATCACTAATATCATTCAAATGTAGAGGCCACGTTCGATTGCTTGATCCATTGGATGTCTTGTATATACTTCCTTTCAAACCATAGCAGCTAAGTAGCACTTCATCATTTGAAAATCTATATATTGGTGCCATAATACCTTCCCCATGACTTTGTATGCTGAACAATTTTGTCCAAGATTCTTTCATGCCATAATCTTTCATGACCCATAAATTGAAATTTATTTCGTCATCATGATGATAATATACTCTTCTTCCCACTGCTGACACTCTCTTTTCTTCGATTCTATTGGAATACGGTGTCACTGGCAATGGTATCTCTCCGTATATCTCATTCGAAATGTTAAATGAAACCACACAATCCTTTTCCCTGCCGAGCCAATGAAATGCTCCCTCTACAAATGCCAAACATAATTTCATTGGACTCGTCCAATGAACGCCATTTATCCCCCCTGCGTATTCGCCAATTTTCCTCCAAGAACCACTTTTAAGTGCCAAAATTTCATCGGGTACATTTTTGTTCCAGTCAATCCTAATGATTTTATAGTCATCACTAGTAGGGTCGTATCCTATTCCATAAAGATGTTGCTTTGGTGACGATTGAGGATATTGAGTGGGAAGTTTCACCGACTCTCCTGTGGATGGATTCCATAGCAATAATAAGGAAGGGTGTCTGCCCTCATCAAGTTCTCTCCAAACCCCGATGAAAAACAAACCATCACAACAACAATAGACTCTACCCCATTTTGGTTCAAAGCTTGTAGGGGTATCAAGTCTGCGTATATCCTTAATAAGTTGTGGGGCGGAGTTGGATAAAGAAAATGAATAGACGTTAAAAGTGGTACTCATGTGAAAGCATTCGTATTGATCAATAAGGAATTTTTTGGGGGAATTGTGGTGGTTGACATGAGTATTGAGATGCATTTTCTTAAAATAAGGTTGGGAGATTATGTTATTCCAAAATTTTGAAACACACTTGAATCGAGTAAGAGACTTCACAGATAGTCTATTGAGAATGTCCATGACTATTTCTTCATGACTTTTCATTCTAACTAGAATAAGAAAAATAGAGAATTAGATAATTAGATAAAACAAATTGCTTTGTAGATGATCCCTTTAGAAGCAAACGAAATAAGGTTTGTATTTATAGGTTTTTCAAACTACATAAATTCCTAAATTTGGTTCCTAATAGAATAAGGATAACCAATTAATGAATGCTTTCATGTCATTGGCCAAGTGTACTTAATTACAACAAACATATTGGCGGATGACTATTGACTAGGCTCAACAAACCAATACCATAATTATGACGTGTAAAATCATAATTCTTTGTCTAATCATCAAAATTACGTGGCACTTCTTTTTTGAGCTTTTCTTCTTATCTATTAAGAACTACTTGTATGAACTTTGAAGATAGTTTAATTAAATTATTCTTATTTAGTACTTTGACTATATTAATACCTTATAGATAAAAATAAATATCTAATTGTGTTTTAATTTTTTTTAAAAAGGCAAGTATCATAAAATACTCCTACTATTCATTATTATAGTACTTTGACTATATTAATTCCTTATAGATAAAAATAAATATCTAATTATGTTTTGATTTTTTTAAAAAGGCAAGTATCATAAAATACTCCTACTATTCATTATTATATATTGCTTTTCCTTTTTTAGCGTCAAAAGATACAAATATCAATATTTTGAGATATATATTTTAACCATATTAAATAAAATGCAACATAAAGTATTTAGTCATATATATTTTGAATATTTAAATTTAATTTAATTTAATTTTTAAAATAAGTTAAATCCACCCAAGCAAAACAAAACATACATGTAAAAAGGGAAAGAATAAACGAAATCTATTTTTAATAAGTACGATAAGTATTTTGAGGCGAAGACAGTACGTGTAATTTACTGAGGGCTGCGCGTGTACATGTGGAAACAGATATTGGGTCCTTAGTTTGTCCTAAATTTGCCTGGCCATGTTCCAGTTTTTCATGAAGGGACAAATAATATAAATTTGAATAGTTTGGAGTTTAATTTAAAAAAAAAATTAATAGTTTAAAATTTAATTACAGGATAGTTCAATAGTTTATAGTTTGATTATAAAAAATATTGATATTTGCATAATTATTGAAATTTTAATTTTGAATATGTCGAAATACATTATTAACTCCTGATATATCTAACAAAAATATATTTTTTTTTTACAAAGATACATAATTATCTCTCGGTATATTTTTTTGATTTTGAATTTATCAAGATATATAATTAGTTCTCATACATTCAATGAAGATGTATAATTAGTTGAGAATTTTATAATTACTTTATAACGATAAAGATTTGTGTAAATATAATAAGTTAAATGTATGTTTATATATTTTTCCTAAAATTAAAACAAAGAAAAAATTTTGTGGAGTAAAAAACATCAAAGAATATTTATAATAATTACCATTTTTAATAGCAAAAGAATAAATTTTCTTCTCCACGTTAATCCAGTCACCTTTGATGTCAAATGTTGTAGAATGGATAATCTCTTTCAACAATATCAAAGTGAGTAAAATTTGGAGAAAGAGTAACTGCCGCAATCGGCACTTGGTCGAGCCAATTATCTGAAAAATGGCTTTTATCCCATTCAATCGGCATTTTTTTTTCAATTCGGTAGGCAATGTTCATTTTTCTTTAGCCAAAAGAGTGATGAAAAATAAACGATTAGAAGATCAAAATAACGTAATAAGGTGGATGTGAATGTCAATTTCAACATTTGAAAGCCAATTTTCTAAAATGAGGTTAGATAGCATAGGCGAACAATATAAAATTTAAAAGTGTTTACATTTAAACTTAAGACAAACTAGGCTTGGTGGTCTTGCATTAAACTCTACAAACGTGCTCTTTTACCTCAACTACAAGGGTTCAAACCTAGAGGGGCGCATTGAGACATTTTGTTCACTAATATTTTCACTTAATTTTGATACTTTCTTATATGGAAAAATTACGAATAGAAGAAAAAACAGAAATTTAAAATATCATCAAATACTAATTTTAGGGTCAAATCGGTGTGCTACCAACGGCTTCGTGGGTGGGCCGGGAGTCCGACCATGTTGTGGGGCGAAAATCGGGCAGATCGTGCCATGAAAGCTGGGGAGCATCCTAGTGTGGTCCGTTTTGGTGGGCGGGGCCATTTTAGGTCGTCAAACGATGTGAACGGGGCAATTTTGGGTTAAATTGGTATGTTATAGCCGATGGTTTCGAGAGTGAGCCCGGGGTCCGGGCGTGCTGTGGGCCGAAAATTGATTGGGTAGTGCTAGGGAGGCTGGGGAGTGTCCTAGTGTGGTACGTTTTGGTGGGCGGGGCCATTTGGATGGTCAAATGAGCAAAACAGCGTGAATGGGGCATTTTTGAGCCAAATCGATGTGCTATAGCTCGCGGTTCCTGGGGTGGGCTCGGGGTATGGGCGTGCTGTGGGCTCAAAATCGATCGGGTCGTGTCGAAGAGCATCCCAATGTGGTCATTTTGGTGGGCGAGGCCATTTGGGTGGTCAAACGGGCGAAATGACGCGAACTGGGCATTTTCTGGCCAAATTGGTGTGTTATAGCCCACAGTTCTAGGGATAGGCCTGGGGTTCGGGTGTGCTGTGGGCTGAAAGTCAATCGGGTTCTGCCAGGGAGGCTAGAGAGCGTCCTAGTATGGTCCATTTTGATGGATGGGGCCATTTGGGTGGTCAAATAGGTGAAACTACGCGAACGAGACATTTTTGGGCCAAATCGGTAGTCTACAGCTTACAGTTTCAGGGGTGGGCATGGGATCTGGGTGAGTTATGGGCCGAAAATTGATCGAGTTGTGCCAGAGAGGTTGGGGAGTATCCTACTGTGGTTTGTATTAGTAGACGAGGACATTTAGGTAGTCAAACGGGCAAAATGGCTTGAACGGGGCATTTTTGGGCTAAATCGATGTGCTATAGCCCATAGTTCCAGGGTGAGCCCGAGGTCTGTGTGGGCTGTGGGACAAAAATTGACCGGGTTGTGTCAGGGAGGCTGGAGAACGTCCTAGTGTGGTCCGTTTATGTAGGTGGGGCCATTTGGTGGTCAAAAGGTCAAAACGGCAAGAACGAGGCATTTTTGGGCTAAATCGATGTGCTATAGCCTACGATTTTGGGGGTAAACCTGGGGTACGGGCGTGTTGTGGGTTAAAAATTGATCGGGTCATGTCAGGAAGGCTAGGGAGCATCCTAGTATAGACTGTTTTAGTGGGCGGGGCCATTTGGGTAGTCAAACGGGCCACACAACTCAAACGAGGCATTTTTTCAGGCCAAATCAGTGTATTATAGCTTATAATTTTTGCGGTGGGCCCAGGTTCCAGGCAAGATATGGGTCTAAAATCAAATCGGTCGTGCTAGGAAGGCTGGGGAACAACCTAATATGGTCTATTTTGGTGGGCGGGGCTATTTGGGTAGTTAAATGGGTGAAACGGCGTGAACGAGGCTTTTTCGGATCAAATCGATGTGTTATAGCCTACGGTTCAGGAGGTGGGCCAAGGGTCTGGGCGTATTGTGGGCCAAAAATTGGCTCGGTCATGCCAGGGAGGATAGGAAGCAACCTCGTGTGGTCCGTTTTGGCGGGTGGGGATATTTGGGTGGTTAAACGGGAGAAACGGCGTGAACGGGGCATTTTTGAGCCAAATTGGTGAGCTATAACATACGTTTTATGGGGGTGGGCCTACGATCCAGGCGTGTTGTGGGCTGAAAATCGATCGAGTTTTGCCAGGGAGGCTGGGGAGCGTCTTAGTATGGTCCATTTTGGTGAGAGGGGCCATTTGGGTGGTCAAATGGGTAAAACAGCGCGAACGGGGTATCTTCAGGCCAAACAGTGTGCTACAACCCACGGTTCAAGGAGTGGGCTCAGGGTCTGAGCGTACTGTGGGTTGAAAATTGACCGGGTCGTTCTAGGGAGGCTGGGGAGTGACCTTGCAACCTTTCGAACTGCTGTTGAATCCATGGGCAGGCAAAAGACAACCTGGAGAACTGAAACATCTTAGTAGCCAGAGGAAAAGAAAGCAAAAGTGATTCCCACAGTAGCGGCGAGCAAAATGGGAGCAGCCTAAACCATGAAAATGAGGTTGTGGGAGAGCAATACAAGCGTCGTGCTGCTAGGCGAAGCAACCTGAATGCTGGACCCTAGATAGCGAAAGTCCAGTAGCCGAAAGCATCACTAGCTTACGCTCTGACCCGAGTAGCATGGGGCATGTGGAATCCCGTGTGAATTAGCAAGGACCACCTTGCAAAGTTAAATACTCCTGGGTGACTGATAGCGAAGTAGTACCATGAGGGAAGGATGAAAAGAACTCCCATCGGGGAGTGAAATAGAACATGAAACTGTAAGCTCCCAAGCAGTGGGAGGAGCCAGGGCTCTGACCGCGTGCCTATTGAAGAATGAGCTGGCAACTCATAGGCAGTGGCTTGGTTAAGGGAACCCACCGGAGCCGTAACGAAAGCGAGTCTTCATAGGGCAATTGTCAATGCTTATGGACCCGAACCTGGGTGATCTATCCATGACCAGGATGAAGCTTGGGTGAAGCTAAGTGGCGGTACGAACCGACTGATGTTTAAGAATCAGCGGATGATTTGCGGTTAGGGGTGAAATGCCACTCGAACCAGAGCTAGCTGGTTCTCCACGAAATGCATTGAGGCACAATAGTTGACTGGACATCTGGGGGTAAAGCACTTTTTCGGTGCGGGCCGCGAGAGCGGTACCACATCGAGGCAAACTCTGAATACTAGGTATGGCCTTAAAATTAAAAAG
>NW_025847587.1:58002-125683 GCF_002878395.1 Capsicum annuum | reverse complement strand
ATTTTACATTGCTTCATATCTGAATCTACTAGTTTCTTCATTATTTGTAACCGTTCTTTACTTGGGAGGTTGGAATCTTTCTATTCCTTACATATTTGTTCCTGAGCTATTTGGCATAAATAAAAGGGGTAAAGTCTTTGGAACACTAATTGGTATATTTATCACATTAGCCAAAACTTATTTGATTTTGTTCATTCCTATTGCAACAAGATGGACTTTACCGAGGCTGAGAATGGACCAACTATTAAATCTTGGGTGGAAATTTCTCTTACCCATTTCTCTAGGTAATCTATTATTGACAACCTCGTCCCAACTTCTTTCACTGTAAAAGACCATAATATTCTAGATTCATGACTTGTCTCAAGCAAGAGAAAGAAACAAGCATAAAATCTTTTTTTATAGATATTCTAAATATGCTCCCTATGATAACTGAATTCATAAATTATGGTCAACAAACAATACGAGCCACCAGATACATCCGCCAAGGTTTCATGATTACCCTGTCCCACGCAAATCATTTACCTGTAACTATTCAATATCCCTACAAAAAATTAATCACACCGGAACATTTTTGAGGCCGAATACACTTTGAATTTGATAAATGCATTGCTTGTGAAGTATGTGTACGTGTATGTCCTATAGATTTACCCATTTTTGATTGGAAGTTGGAAACTGATATTCGAAAGAAACGATTGCTTAATTACAGTATTGATTTTGGAATCTGTTTATTTTGTGGTAATTGCATTGAGTATTGCCGAACAAATTATTTATCAATGACCGAAGAATATGAACTTTCTACTTATGATCATCACAAATTGAATTATAATCAAATCGCTTTGGGTCTCTTACCAATGTCAGTAATTGATGATTACACAATTAGAACAATTTCGAATTTACTTTAAATAAACAATGAATAAATCTCTAATTTGATCTAGGGAGGCTGGGGAGTGACCTTGTGTGGTCCATTTTGGTAGGTGGGTCCATTTGGGTGGTTAAACATGCAAAACGGGGTGAACAAAGAATTTTCAAACTAAATTGGTGTGTATAGTACACGGTTCAGGGGGTGGGCCTGGGGTACGATCGTACTGTGGGCTGAAAATCAACAGAACCATGCCAAGGAGGATGGGGAGCGTCCTAGTATTGTCCATTCTAGTGGGCGGGGCCATTTGGGAGGTCAAACAGGGCGAAATAATGCAAAAGTTGCATTTTTGGGCCAAATCAACGTGCTATAGCCCACGGTTTTGGGGGAGGTCTTGATATACGGGCGTGCTGTGGTTCAAAAATTGACCGTTTAATGCCAGGGAGGTTGGGTAGCATCCTAGTGTGTTTCGTATTGGTGGGCGAGGCCATTTGTATGGTCAAGCGAGCGAAATGGTGTGAAAAAGGTATTTTTCAGATAAATTGGTGTGCTATTGCCCACAGTTCCAGGGGTGGGCCCAGGGTCTGATCGTGCTGCATGTTAAAAATTGATCAGGTCATGCTAGGGAGGATGGGGACCGACCTACTATGGTCTATTTTTGTGGGCGGAGCTATTTTGGTGGTCAAACGTGTAAAACAGCATGAGCGGGGTATTTTCGAGCCACATCAGTGTGTTATAGCACACGGTTTAGGGGGTGGGCCTAGGGTACGGGCGTACTATGGGCTGAAAATCATCAGGGTCATGCCAAGGAGGTTGTAGAGCATCCTAGCGTGGTCCGTTCTGGTAGGCAGGGCTATTTGGGTGGTCAAACAGGAGAAATGATGGAAAAAGGGCATTTTTGGGCCAAATCAAAATGCTATAGCCCACGGTTGTGGTGGGCCTGATGTACAATGTGGTGTGGGTCAAAAATCATTTGGGTCATTCTAGGGAGGTTGGGGAGCATCCTAGTGTGGTCTGTTTTGATGGTGGAGCCATTTGTGTGGTAAAACGAGTGAAATAGTGCGAATGAGGTATTTTTGGACTAAATCGGTGTGCTATAACCTACGATTTCGGGGTTGGGCTTGGGGTCCGGATGTGCTGTGTGCTGAAAATACACCAGGGTATGCTAGGGGGTTTGAGGATCGTCCCAGTATGGTCTGTTTCAATATTCGTGGCTATTTGGGTGGACAAATAGGTGAAATGATGCGAATAGGGCATTTTCTAGCTAAATTAGTGTGCTATAGACCATGGTTTCGGGGGTGGGCTCAAGGTTCGAGCGTGCTGTGGAACAAAAATAGATTGGGGCATGCCAAAGAGGCTGGAAATCATCCCATTATGGTCCGTTTTAATATTTGTGGCAATTTTGGTGGACAAATGGGCGAAACAATGTGAATGATGCATTTTTTAGCCAAATTGGTGTACTATAGCCCACGGTTTTGAGAGTGGGCTTGCTGTGGGCCAAATTTCGACTAGGGCATGCCAGAGAGGTTGGGGATAATCCTAGTATGATCTATTTAAGTTTTCATTGCCATTTGGGTGGACAAATGGGTGAAACGTAGCGAATGAGGCATTTTTGGGTCAAATAGGTGTGCTATAGCCCACAGTTGTGGGGTGGGACCGGGGTCCAGGAGTGTTGTGGGCCAAAAATTGATCGGGGTATGCCAAGAAGGTTGGGGATTATCCCAGTGTGGTCCGTTTCAATATTCGTGACCAGTTGGATAGACAAATGGGAGAAATGGCGCGAAAGGGGCATTTTTTTTAGTTAAATCCGTATGCTATAGCCTAAGGTTTTGGGGGTGAGATCGCGTTTCGAGTGTACTTTTGGCTGAAAATTGATTTAGGCATGCCAGGGAGGTTGGGGATCTTCCCAGTATGGTCCGTTTTAATATTCGTGGCAATTTGGGTGGACAAACGAGTAAAATAGTGCGAACGAGGCATTTTCAGGCCAAGTCGATGTGCTATCGTCCGGGGTTACGAGGGTGGTGATACGAGTACAATCACGTAGGTGGACTTATGAGGGCGTATGTTAGACCTGAGACTTGGTGTGTGCAAATAAAGTGCAAAGGAGCACCTAAATGGACACCAAAACCGTCCATACATAGCTCTCCAAGGGCACTTACTGTAGCATTTGACTAAGGGACCATTTTGGAGATTTCACACTTTATTTTGTAACCTACTATAAATACAATAACGTAGTCTTTAAGTAATTAGATTTTGATGAATATGAAAGTGTATCACTTAGAAACATCTCTCATGAGAGAATGGCCCTCCTTGGCCGAAATTGTAACTAAGGAAATCAATTTGAGTGTGGAATCACTCTTGTTGGATTCAAGCTTGGAAACGTTGGATATTTGAGAGATCGAGGTCAATATTGTACCAACGTAAGAGATAGGTTTTTTTTGTGTGTAGTATTAAGGGTCCAAGAGTGGAATAGGGTCTTGGGTTCTTAAGATTATACCAACCATTGGTCTATCTATCTATCCCTTTACTTTCTTGTAATCGTGTTTAGTGTTGGTGTTGTAATCTTGTGTTCTTGTTAAATTTGAATCTTGTGTCTCTGTGTTCATCTTGTTCTTCATGTATTGTTGCTCTTTTGGTGTGAAATACACCTTGTTGATCTTGTATTCTTGTTGTATTTGTAAATCCAAGAGAGGTCTCCAATCGGTCCAAGGATCGTAGTGATTTGTGGACTATTTTGGAGTGTGTTTTGTACCTTCAGTTGTCTTTATTAGGGTGGGATCGGTCCAAGGATCTTGTTCCTACAAGATCAATCTTGGGCTTGCTTGTTAGAAAATTCAAAAAAAAAAAGTTTTAAAAACTGAAAATTTTTTTAAAAAAAAAGCAAATCTGTCCATTTTGTGTCTTTGGCCGAGAATTGTGTTCTTGTGGAGTCCTGACAGAGATTTTTCTTATTTTATTTTCTAGATCTTGGTGTTTTTTGTTTTGTTTAGTTTTTTATAAGTGTTGGTTTTCTTGTTCACTAGCACTTTGAGTTTAGATCTAAAACTTTATTTTTGAATATTGATGTAGTTGTTGTGAACAAAGACTTGTCCGATTGTTGTTGAACCTTGTTGTGGTGGACTATTTTGGCCATGTGGTTGTTGATGGTTGTTCTTGGACATGTGGATTTAGTGTTGTTCTTGTGGTGATTGTTTTTGTAGTTCTTGAAAATTCATCACAACTTTCATCTCTTGTTAAAACCGAAAATATAACACTGAATACTTGGCCGTGTGTTGGTGGAATTGTGTTGTAGATAGGAGTTGGTCGTTGGAATTGTTGTTGTTCTTGAACAAGTTGCTATTGTGTTATTGAGGATTATTGTAGTGTTCATCTTTTTCTTCATATATTCTTACAACTTAAGACAACATAAAGTGTAAAATAGATCCAAAAGTTATAAGATCAAAGTTGTAAAGTTGTTTGTGAGAAGACTTGTACATCTCACTTTCTAGACTTGACCACCACTTTACCTTCCATCAAGGGGACATTGTCTTGTGGGAATAGTAAAGTCAAATTGGGACCTAGCCTTGTGGGACTAGTAAAATCAAATCCCACCTTTTAAGTTTGAAAGTTGAAAAAGACTACAAGATTTTTACTTTTCCTTCAAAACCAATCATCACCCATTCCAATTTGTGTGTAGATTAAAATTTCAGATTTGTGACTAAAATTTGTGTGGGACCCTGACCAATTATGTGGCTGCCACGTCATCACGTTTCTATTATTCATGCGACATAATTAAGCTCAAATTTTAGAATTCTTAGTTTCATTTTATTGTTTCATAGTTTCGTTTGTTGGTTCGAACACTAATTGACAAGCTAGTTAACTCCTACTAGATTGTAAATTATTTTTGTGTCCGTTTGTTCGTGTTAATATTCTTTGTGTACTTTTCTCTTTGGTGAATTCATTGTTATTTCTTAACTCAAGTCCTACAAGATTTCTTTTAAGTTTCAAACAAAAATCTATTCCGGACAAGAGTAGACTCGAGCCTCAATCACTCACGAAGTACAAGCTGAATTTTCAACACTTGTGAAACCAAGTGTGAGGTAAAAATCGAGAGTGAGTGTGGTGAGGATATTTTGAGCTACCATTGTTTGTTTGTTTTTATTAGTCTCTTTTCGTAGGTACCATCAAAACCTTGAAGAGCTATGTTGATTGATATCCACACTTAGACCACCCAATCTAACCCCACTTAATAAAAAACTCACTTGTGATGATGGGTTATAAAGGGAGAAAGTGGGCTGCCCGGACACACGTCAAGGTGAAGGACATAGATCATGTGAGCTACAAGGTAAAAATTCTATCTCCCACACTCCTATAGACTTAGAATATGGTGATGTGGCTAGTAGTATCTAAGTGGATGCAGTTGGTGATTTACCTAAAAGGGAATTGCAAGAGTCGGCCCTTTGTGATACTCTTGATATTGCTAGGTTGCACGAAGATCCAATTCTTGTAGTAAGCAAGCAAACACTGGTTGATCCTATAGATAACAGAATAGATTCTTCTTGTAAGAATGAATTGATTCCACCTAGTGCTAGAACTTGTAACTTGAATAAGGTCCTAATGCCAAGTGATGAGAGTATTCACACACTAGTTGACCCTTGTAAAATTCAAGGTGAGTCTACGTTGGTATGTGAGTTGCCAACAACTAGTGAGGATGTGAATAATGATCAACCCACTCACGAATGTAGTCCACTACTTGAGAATATGTGTGGTATGTTTGATAAGTCTTAAGTTAGTGATGATGTTGATAGAGTTGATCATGGTATTGGAGATGATTCTTTGAACAAGTTGTATAATGAAAGCCATATTGATAGTTTTGCTCAAAGAAACCAAGAAAAAGCATAATTGGGTGAAGGTGACCTTGATTTGCTTAAATATTTAGGAAACCCGAATTGTGATTGTTCATGTGAAAATGTTTTTGTGTGTGATCCCTTTGCTGCTCATGGTGATTTATGTCTCTGTGGAGATTACTCCTTCTTCATGTGTTTCCTATGTTGAGCTTGCTAATAACAACGAACTTGAAATTAGTAGTAATTTCATGAGGACACCATAGTTGGAGTTGAATCATGTGACACCTTTCCCTACCCTCTTTGTGCTCATGATATTTTCCATAGTGGTATAGAGGGTATGCCTAATTTTGAGGGCGGCACCTTAGGGGAAGTAAGTATGGCCGAAAACCATGGCCATGGCTACTTCTCCCGTTTGATCCCCGTACCATCTTAGGGTAGGAAAGGGTTACGCTCGACCTATTTTACTTTTGTCTTGATGCTTGCCTGAGCTACCTCCTTTGCAGTATTTGTACTAATATTTTTATGATTAAAACAAAGGACCCATCCCATGGCTATACTTTAAGTTTGTTCAGCCTCGGCATAGCATGTTGATGTGTAAATTCTTTTCTTATCGTAACCCCCGGTGTCATGAGGATGTGTGCTTGTTTGTCTTCTTTTGATTTTTTAAGGTACAGATTCGAGGTCGAATCCTCTTTAAGAAGGGGAGGATGATACGAGTACGATCACGTAGGTGGACTTATGAGGGCGTATGTTATACCCAAGACTTGGTGTGTGCAAATGAAGTGCAAAGAAGCACCTAAATGGACACCTAAACCGTCCATACATAGCACTCCAAGGGAATCTATTGAACATTTGACTAAGGGGCCATTTTGGAGATTTCACACTTTATTTTGTAACCTACTATAAATAGAATAACGTAGTCTTTAAGTAATTAGATTTTGATGAATATGAATGTGTAACACTTAGAAACATCTCTCTTGAGATAATGGCCCTCCTTGGCCAAAATTTTAACTAGGGAAATCAACTTGAGTGTGGAATCACTCTTGTTGGATTCAAGCTTGGAAACGTTGGATGGTTGGGAGATCGAGGTTACTCTTGTACCAACATAAGAGATATTTTTTGTTGTGTGTAGTGTTAAGGGTCCAAAAGTGGAATAGGCTCTCGGGTTCTTAAGATTATACCAAACATTGGTCTATCTATCTATCCCTTTACTTTCTTGTTATTGTTAAATCCAAATCTTGTGCCTTTGTTTTCATATTTTTCTTCACGTATTGTTGCTATTTTGGTGTGAAATACACCTTGTTGATCTTCTATTCTTGTTGTATTTGTTAATCCATGAGAGGTCTCCAATCGGTCCAAGGATCTTAGTGATTTGTTGACTATTTTGGAGTGTGTTTTGTACTTTCCGTTTTCTTTCTCGTATCAGGTGGGGCTAGTGTTTGGGTATGTTGTGGGCTAAAAATAGATTGGGGCATGCCAGGGAGGTTGGAAATCTTCCTAGTGTAGTTCGTTTCAATATTTGTGGCTATTTAGTTGGATAAACGGGCAAAGCGGTATGAATGGTGTATTTTTGGGCCATATTGGTGTGATATAGGCCACGGTTTTGGGGGTGGGCCTGGGGTCCAGGCGTGCTGTGGGATAAAAATTGATTGATACATTCCATAGAGATTAGGGATCTTCCCAGTGTGATCTGGATCAATATTCGTGGCCATTTGGGTGACAAACGGGCAAAATAGCATGAACAGGACATTTTTGGACCAAATCGGTGGGCTATAGCCCATGGTTCTGAGGGTGAGCCTAGGTTTCGGGCATGATGCAGGCCGAAAATTAATAGAGGTATGCTAGGGAGGTTGATGATTGCCCCAGTGTGGTTCGTTTCAATATTCATGGTCATTTGGGTGAACAAATAGACAAAACAATGTGAATGGAGCATTTTTGGGAAAAATCAATGTGCCATAGCCCACTGTTCTGGGGGTGGGCCCAGGGTCCGAGCATAATATAGGTCAAAAATTGATCGGGGTATGCCATGGAGGTTGGGGATCTCCTTGTGTGGACCGATTTAATATTCATAGTCATTTAGGTGGACAAATGGCCGAAACAGCGCAAATGGGGAATTTTTGGGCCAAATTAATTTGTTATTGCCCATTGTTCTAAGGGTAGGATCGGGGTTTGACTGTGCTTTGGGCCAAAAATTTATTAGGGTGTGCCAGATAGTTTGAGTATTGTCGCAGCTTTGTTTGTTTTAATATTCGTGGATATTTGGGTGGACAAACGGGCAAAATTGCGCAAATGGGGAATTTTTAAGCTAAATCAGTATGCTATAGCCATAGTTATGAGGGTGGACCTAGGGTCCAGGTGTGCTGTGGGCCCAAAATTGATCTAGGTATGCCAGGGAGGTTGGGGATTGGTCTAGTCTGGTCCTTTTTAATATTCGTTGCCATTTGAGTGGACAAATAGGTGAAACAACGCGAATGAAGCATTTTTGGGCCAAATCGGTGTGCTATAGCCCATGATTCTTGGGGTGGACCCGGGGTACAGGCGTTCTGTGGTCAAAATTTAACTGAGGCATGTCATGGAGGTTGGGGGTCATCCCAGTGTGGTTTGTATCAATATTTGTGGCTATTTGGTGGACAAACTAGCGAAATAACACAAATAGGAAATTTTCAGGCCAAATTGGTGTGCTATAGCCCATGATTCTGGGGGTAGGCTCGGGGTCCATGCGTGCTGTGGTCCAAAAAATTATTCGAGGCATGTAGGGAGGTTGGAGATTATCTCAGTATGATCTGTTTCAGTATTCATAGCTATTTGGGTGGACAAACAGGAGAAACAGCGTGAACGGGGCATTTTTGTGCCAAATAAGTGTGTTATATCACACGATTCTAGGAGTTGTCTCAGGGTTTGAGTGTGCTTTGGGCCAAAAATCAATTTGGGCATGACAGGGAGGTTGGAGATCGTCTTAATATAGTACGTTTTAATATTCGTGGCCATTTAGGTGGAAAAATGGGAGAAACAACATGAACGAGGAATTACTAGGTCAAATTGGTGTGCTATAGCCCATGATTCTGGGGTGGGCACGGTCTAGGAATGCTGTGGGCCAAAAAATAATCGAGGTGTGCTAGGGAGATTGGGTATCATCCTAGTATTGTACGTTTCAATATTCGTTTCCATTTAGATGGACAAATGAGAGAAACGGTGCGAATGGATCATGTTCAAAATAAATTGGTGTGCTATAGACTACAGTTCTAGGGGTGGGCCCAAGGTTCGGATGTGCTGTGGGCCAAAAATTGATGGGGCCGACAAAGAGGTTGGATATCTTTCCAGTGTGGTCCATTTAAATATTCGTGGCTATTTGGATTGACAAATAGGCAAAACGGCACAAACAGGGCATTTTTAGGCCAAATTGGTGTGTTATAGCCCACGATTTTAGGGCTGGGCTCGGGGTCCGGGCATATTGTGGCTCAAAAATTAACTGGGGCATGATAGGGAGGTTAGGGATCATCCCAGTATGGTCTGGTTTAATATGCATGGCTATTTAGGTGGACAAACAGGCGAAACAATGGGAATGGGGCATTTTTGAGCAAAATCTGTGTGCAATAGCCCACGTTTTCATGGGTGGGCTCGGGGTCTGTATGTTTTGTGGGCCTATAATCAATCGAGGAATATATGGATTTTGGGAATCATCCTAGTTTGGTCCATTACAATATTCAAGGCCATTTGGGTGGACAAATGAGTGAAATAACATAAACGGGGCATTTTTGGGATAAATTGGTGTGCTATAGCCCATGTTTATGGGGATGGGATTGGGGTTTGGCCGTTCTATGGGACAAAAATCAATCGAGGTATGATAGGGAGGTTAGGGATCATTCTAAAGTGGTCTTTTTTAATAGTCTTGGCCATTTGGGTGAAAAAACAAGTGAAATAATGCAAACGAGGCATTTTAAAACCAAATCGGTGTGATCTAGCCCACGATTCTGAGGGAGGGCCCGGGATTCGAGCATGCTATGGGATAAAAATCGATTGAGGATTCCTAGGGAGGTGGGTGATTGTCTCAGTATGGTCTAATTCAATATTCGTGGCCATTTGGGTGGACAAAAGTGAGAAACAACACGAATGGGGCATTTTTAGACCGAATTGGTGTGCTATATATATAACCCACGGTTTCAGGGGTAGGCCTGGGGTTCAAGAATGCTGTGAGTCAAAAATTGACCGAGGCATGCCAGAGAGGTCGAAGATCCACCTAATTTTTGTCATTTTAATATTCATGGCCATTTGGGTGGACAAATGGGCAAAACGACATGAACAGGGCATTTTCAGGAGAAATTGGTGTTTTATAGCCCATGTTTTTGGGGTGGGCTCGGGGTTAAGGTGTGCTGTAGGCCAAAAATTGATTGGAATATGCCAAGGACATTGGGGATCATCCCAGTGTGGTCTATTTCAATACTCATGGCCATTTGGGTGTATAAACAGGCGAAACGGTGCAAATAATGCATTTTTGGGCCAACTCAGTGTATTATTGGCCACAATTACGAGGTTAGGCTTGGGATCTGGGCGTGCTGTGGGACAAAAATTAACTGGGGCATGCATGGGAGGTTGGGGATCCTTCTAGTGTGGTCCGTTTCACTATTCAAGTCCATTTAGGTGGACAAATGGGCAAAATGGGGCATTTTAGGCCAAATATGTATACTATAGCCCACGATTATGGGGTGGGCCCGGGGTTCGGGCATGCTGTAGGTTGAAAATAGATTGAGCAATGCCAGGGAGATTGGGGATTATACCAGCATGGTTCATTTCAATATTCATGGCCATTAGGTGGATAAACGGTAGAAACAACGCAAACATGGCATTTTTAGGCCAAGTCCATGTGCTATAGCCTACGGTTCTGGGGCGGGACTAGGGTCAGGTGTTCTGTGGGATAAAAATACATCGGGGCATGCCAGGGAGGTTGAGGATCATCTCAGTGTGATTTGTTTCAATATCCGTGCCTATTTAGGTGGACAAATGGGCAAAACAACGCGAATGGGGCATTTTTGAGCCAAATCGGTGTGTATAGCCCACGGTTCCATGGGTGGGTTTAGGATGGACAAATAGGCAAAACGGTGCAAATGAGAAATTTTTCGGCTAAGTCGGTTACTGTAGGCCACGGTTCCGGGGGTGGGGATAGGGTCCGAGCATGCTGTGGGATAAAAATTGATTGGGGCGTGCCAGTGAGGTTGGGGATCTTCACATTGTTGTCTATTTTAATATTCATGATTATTTATGCGGATAAACGGGCAAAACAGCATGAACGGTGTATTTTTGGGCTAAATCGGTGTGCAATAGCCCATGGTTCTTGGGGTGGGCCCTAGGGTCTGGGCGTGCTATGGGCTGAAAATTGATCGAGGCATGCCAGGGAGGCCGGGGATCATCCTAGCATGGTTTGGATCAATATTTGTGGCCATTTAGGTGGAAAAATGGGTGAAACGACATAAACGGGGCATTTTTGGGCCAAATCGGTATGCTATAACCCATAGTTCTGGGGGTGGACCCAGGGTTTGCCAGAGAGGTTGGGGATCATCCCAGTGTGTTTCGTTTAAATATTTGTGGCCATTTGGGTAGACAAACAGGAGAAATGGCGTGAATGGAGTATTTTTGGGCTAAATCAATGTGTTATATCCCAAGGTTCCGAGGGTGGGTCAGGGGTTCGGTCGTTCTGTCGGTCAAAAATCGACCCAAGCATTTTAGGGAAGTTAGGGATCATCCCTTCATGGTCCGCTTCAATATTTGTGGCTATTTGGATGGAGAAACAGGTAGAACAGTGCAAACGGGGCATTTTTAAGCCAAATCGGTGTGCTATAGCCCACTGTTCCATGTGTGGGCTCGAGGTTCGGGCATGTGTGGCCCTGAAATTGATCGAGGCATGATAGGTTGATTGAGAATCATACCAGTGTAGTCCATTTCAATATTCATGGCCATTTGGGTGGACAAACGGGTGAAACAGCGAGAACGGGGCATTTTCGGGCCAAATCTGTGTGCAATAGTGCATAGTTCTGGGGGTGGTCCCAAGTTACGGGCCTGATGTAGGACAAAAATCAATTGGGTCATGCCATGGAGATTGGGGATTGTCCCAGTGTGGTCCCTTTCAATATTCGTGGCCATTTGGCTGGACAAATGGGCAAAACGATGCGAATGGAGCTTTTTTGGGCCAAATCGATGTGCTGTAGTTCACCATTCTAGGGGTGGGCCCGAGGTCCGAGCATGTTATGGGTCTAAAATCGATCGAGGCATGACAGGGAGGTTGGAGATCATCCCAGTGTGGTCTGTTTCAATATTCATGGCTATTGGGTGGACAAATGGGAAAAACGATGTGAATAGTGCATTTTTGGGCCAAATCAGTTTGATATACCCTATGATTCCAGGAATGGGATTAGGGTCCGGGCGTGCTGTGGGAAAAAAATTAATGAGGCATTCTAGAGAAGTTGGGGATCATCCCAGTATGGTCCGTTTCAATATTCTAGGCCATTTGGGTGGACAAATGGGTGAAACAATGCGAACGGGACATTTTCGGACCAAATCAGTGTGCTATAGCCCACGTTTCTAAGGGTGGGGATTTGGGTTCGGGCGTGTTGAGGGCCAAAATTGACCGAGGCATACTAGGGAGGTTAAATATCATCCCAGTGTGGTCCGTTTTAATATTCGTGGACATTTAGGTAGATAAACGGGTGAAACTGTGCTAATGGGCATTTTCAAACCAAATCGATGTGCTATAGCCCACGATTCTAGGGGCATACTATGGGCCAAAAATTGACCAGGACATGTCAGAGAGGTTGGGGATCATACATGTGTGGTCCGTTTCAATATTCGTGGCCACATGGGTAGACAAACGTGCAAACAGCACAAACGGGGTATTTTCAGGCCATATAAGTATGCTATATCCCACGATTTTGGAGGTATGCTTGGGGTTCGATCCAGCTACAGTTTGAAAATCGATCGGCACATGCCAGGGAGGTTAGTGATCATCCCCTTATGGTCTATTTTAATATTCATGGCCATTTGGGTGAACAAAGAGGCAAAACGCCACAAACAGGGTATTTTCGGGCCAAATTGATGTGTTATAGCCCACGGTTCCAGTTTTGGGCCCGGGATATGGATGTGCTCTTGACCAAAAATTGACTGAAGCATGCCAAGGTGGTTAAAAATCATCCTAGTGTGTTCCGTTTCAATATTTGAGGCTATTTGGGTGGATAAATAGGTGAAACTGCACAAACGGTGCATTTTCGGGCCAAATCGATGTGCTATTGGCCACGTTTTAGGAGTGAACCTATGGTCTGGGCATGCTGTGGGCCAAAAATTAATCGGGTCATGCCAGTTTGTTTTAATATTCATGGTCATTTGGGTGGACAAACGGGTGAAACAACATGAATCGAATATTTTCGAGCCAAATTAGTGTGCTATATAACCTATATTTTTGGGTGTGAGGCCGGGGTCCTGGCGTGCAATGGGCTAAAAATCAATCAAGACCTGCTAGGAAAGTTGGGGATTATACCAGTGTGGTCTATCTTAATATTTGTGGCCATTTGGGTGGACAAACGGGAAAAATGGTATGAATGGGGCATTTTTTTCGGACAAGTCGATGTGCTATAGCCCATGGTTTTGGAGGTGGGGCCAGGGTACGGGCGGTTTGTGGGTTGAAAATTGATCGGGGTATTCTAGGGAGGTTGGGATCATCCTAGCATGGTATTTTTTAATATTAGTGGCCATTTGGGTGGACAAACAGGCGAAACAGCACGAATAGACCATTTTCCGGCCAATCATGTGCTATAGCCTGCAGTTCCTAGGGTGGGACTGAGGTTTGGGTGTGCAGTGGGCTGAAAATCAAATCGAGGCATGCCAATGAGGTTAGGAATCATCCCAGTATGATCCATTTCAATATTTGTGACCATTTGGGTTGACAAACGGGTGAAATGGCATGACCGGGGCATTTTAGGCCATATCAATATTCTATAACCCACAATTTCGGGGTGAGCCGAGGGTGCGGGTATGCTGTGATTGAAAAATAAATTGGGGCATGCCAGGAAGGTTGAGGATCATGATAAAGTGGTCTGTTTCAATATTCATGTCCATTTGGATGGACAAATGGTCAAAACGGTGCGAACATGGCATTTTCAGCCCAAATCAGTGTGCTACAGCCCACAGTTTTGGGGGTGGGCCCAACGTCAGGCATGCTGTGGGCAGAAAATCAATTGGATCATGCCAGGGACGTTGAGGATCGTTCTAGTGTTTTCTGTTTCAATATTCGTGTCCATTTGGGTGGACAAACGGGCAAAACAGCACGAATAGGGATGGCAGGGAGGTTGGGGATCTTCCTAGTTTGGTCCATTTAATATTAATGGCTATTTGGGTGGACAAATGGGTGAAATATCGTAAATGGGGCATTTTCTGGCCAAATCGGCGTACTAAAGCACACATTCTGGGGTTGGGTCGAGTTTCGGGCATGCTGCAGGCCAAAAATTGACCAAGTGTTTTGGGAGGTTAGGAATCATCCCAGTGTAGTACGTTTTAATATTCATGGCCATTTGCATGGACAAACAGGTGAAATGACATAAACGGGACATTTTTAGACCAAATTGGTGTGCTATAACTCATGGTTTTGGGAGTGGGCTCGAGATTCAGGCATGTAGTTGATACGACACAGTATCTACAAGCACTAAACAATCCATACATGAGCAATAACAACCCACATTCACCCACAACAACAAGACACAAACGGTACAATAAACAAACACAAACTTAGCGATAAAGAAGATAGTTAAATTGACACGAGGAGGACACGTGATGTAGCAAATAAAGAGTATATTAAACTCTAAAAACTCTACAAAACACATTAACGAGCACCAAGTTCTTACGGTGACCGCCAAAGGAATCAACTCACCTCAAAATCCACCGTTTCTAAGCAAAGAGCAATATTGAATGTTCCAAGCCCTAAACTACAATGGCTAACCCAAGCCCTAACTAAGAACTACACTAAGGTGGTATACTCTCAAGATAAAAAATTTTCAATGTCTCATATTTTGATCATTCATAAACTAAAGAGCAAATGACCTAATAAAAAACTATTTATAGGCTATTACAAATAAAAGGTAAAAAAAACTACAACGTCCTTAATGAGAGGGGTTACCGTGTGGTGTTTGGAATCAATATGTGTAATCACTAAAATTCCCTTAATGAGTTCCAACACTTCAAAGGCGCCTTCTTCAAGATCCAAAGTTGTGGGATCAATTTGTAGTCTCGGGTATGCATCAAAGGCAAGCCCTCACGCAACTTTCTACATGTATGATTGCTTTATGGTGTGCTCCAAAAAGGTCCTCCATGCATGCTCTTGTGTCCTTAAGGTGATAAAATCTTGAGTCTGTAAGTATTGGTCTCCAATGATGTCGTTAAAAGCTTTGATGGCCGTTTCGCTTTTATTAGCAGTGGGCTAAAAATCGACTGGGGCGTGCCAGGGAGGTTAGGGACCATCCCAGTTTGGTCTGTTTTAATACTTGGCCATTTGGGCGGACAAAATGATCAAAATGGAATGAATGGGGAATTTTTAGGCTATATCAATGTGCTATATCCCACGATTTTGGAAGTGGGCTCGAGGCCCAGGCCAGTTATGGTCTAAAAATTGACCAAGACATGCTAGAGAGGTTTAGAATTATTCCATTATGGCCCGTTTCAATTTTTATGGCCATTTGGGTGGACAAAAAGGTGAAACAATGTGAACAAGGTATTTTTAGGTGTGGGACCAGGGTTCAGGTATTTTGTGGGTCAAAAATCAACTAGGGCATCTAAGGTGGTTGGGGATCATCCCATTGTGGTCCATTTCAATATTCGTGGCCATTCGGCTAGACAAACAGGAAAAATAGCCTGAACGGGGCATTATCAAGCCAAATCAGTGTGCTATAGTCCACAGTCTAGGGGTGGGCCCAGGGTCCGAGCGTGCTGTATTCCAAAAATTAAGAAAGGCATGTTATGGAGGTTGAGGATCATCCTAATTTGGTCTGTCTCAATATTCATGGCCATTTGGGTGGATAAATAGGTGAAAAGGCACAAATAAGGTGTTTTTGGACCGAATCGATGTGCTATAACCCACGATTCTGGGTGTGGGCCTGTGGTTTGGGCGTACTAGGGGTCGAAAATCAGTCGAGGAAGGCTATGGAGGTTGAGGATCATCCTTATATGATATATTTTAATATTCATGGACATTTGGGTTGACAAACAGCCGAAACAACATGAGCGGGGCATTTTAGGGCCAAATCGATATGCCATAGCCCATAGTTTTGAGGGTGGGCCCGGGGTTCAGGTGTGATATAGGCAAAAAATCAATCGACAAATGCTATGTAGGTTGGTCATAATCCTAGTGTGGTACATTTCAATATTCATGGCCTTTTGGGTTGACAAACGGGCGAAACAACTTAAGCAGATTGGTGTGCTATTGCCCACGATTTTAGGGCTAGGCCTAGGGTCCGGGTGTTTTATCGGCCAAAAATTGATGAAGGATATCCAGAGAGGTTTTGGATCATCTCAATATGGTCTATTTCAATATTCGTGTCCATTTGGTTGGATAAGCGGATGAAACAATGTGAATGAGATATTTTTGGGCCAAATCGACATGCTATAGCCCATGATTTTGGGGATGGGATCGGGGTTTGGGTGTGCTGTGGGCCAAAAATAAACCAAGGCATGCCAAGGAGGTTGGGTATCATTCCAATATGTTATGATTCATTATTTGTGTCTATTTGGGAGGACAAATATGCAAAACGGTATAAACGAGGCATTTTTGGGCTATATCAATGTGCTATAGCTCACGGTTTTGGAGTTGGGCCTAGGGTCTGGTCCATATATGGTTTGAAAATTGATTCGGACGTGATATTGAGGTTATAAATCATCACAGTGTGGTTCATTTCAATATTCGTGGTCATTTGGGTGGACAAATGGGCGAAATGGCTTGAACGGGGCATTTTTGGGACAAATTGTGGTGTTATAACCCACGATTCCAGGGGTGGGCCTAATATTTGGGTGTTCTGTGGTCCAAATATCAATTGGGGTATGAAAAAAGGGTTAAGCATCATTCCAGTATGGTCCGTTTCAATATTCGTATCCATTTTGGTGGACAAATGGGCGATACGGCATGAACGGGGCATTTTTGGACTAAATAGGTGTGCTATGGCCCACGATTCTGGGGGTGAGCCCAAGGTACGAGCGTGCTGTGGGCCAAAAATATATCGGGGCATACCAAGGAGGTTAGAGATCATCCTTGTATGGCCCGTTTTAATATTTGTGGCTATTTGAGTGGACAAACCGTGCGAATGGGGCATTTTTAGGCCAAATCGATGTGCTATAGCTATAGTTCCATGTGTGGGCTTGGATTTTGGGCATGTTGTGGGCTAAAAATCGATTGATTCATGTCATGGAGGATGATTATCATCCCAATTTGGTACGTTTGAATATTCATGGCCATTTGTGTGGACAAAAGGGAGAAATAGCACGAAGGGGGCATTTTTAGGCCAAATTGGTGTGCTATAGCCCATGTAAGTTGGGTATAATACTAGTGTGATACATTTCAATAATTGTGGCCTTTTGGGTTGACAAACGGGCGAAATAGCTCAAACAGATTGGTGTGCTATCGCCCACGATTTTAGGACTGGGCCCAAGGTCCGGGTGTTTTATCGGCCAAAAATTGATGGAGGATATCCAGAGAGGTTTTGGATCATCTCAGTATGGTCCATTTCAATATTTATTCCCATTTGGTTTGATAAACGGATGAAAAAATGTGAATGAGGCATTTTTGGACCAAATCGGCATGCTATAGCCCATGGTTTTGGGGATGGATCGGGGTTTGAGTATGCTGTGGGCCAAAAATAGACCGAGACATACCAGGGAGGTTGGGGATCATTCCAATATGTTCTGTTTTATTATTTGTGTCTATTTGGGAGGACAAACCTGTGAAACGGTATAAACGAGGCATTTTTGGGCAATATCAATGTGCTATAGCTCACGGTTTCGGAGTGGGGCCTAGGTTCCGAGCCAGCTATGGTCTGAAAATTGATTGTACTATGCTATTGAGGTTAGAAATCATCACAGTATGGTTCATTTCAATATTCGTGGTCATTTGGGTGGACAAACGAGCGAAATGGCTTGAATGGGGCATTTTTGGGACAAATCGTGGTGCTATAACCCACGATTCCGGGGGTGGACCTGAGATTTGGGAGTTTTGTGGTTGAAATATCAATTGGGGTATGACAAAGGGGTTAAGGATCATTCCAGTATGGTCCGTTTCAATATTCGTATCCATTTTGGTGGACAAATAGGCGATACGGCATGAATGGGGCATTTTTGGACCAAATAGGTGTGCTATGGCCCATGATTCTGGGGGTGAGCCCGAGGTCCGAGTGTAATGTGGGCCAAAAATATATCGGGGCATGCCAAGGAGGTTGGAGTTCATCCTAGTATGGCCCGTTTTAATATTTGTGGCTATTTGGGTGGACAAACCGTGCGAACGGGGCATTTTTAGGCCAAATCGATGTGCTATAGCTATAGTTCCATGGGTGGGCTCAGATTTTGGGCATGCTGTGGGCTTAAAATCGATTGAGGCATGTGATGGAGGATGAGGATCATCCCAGCTTGGTACGTTTCAATATTAATGGCCATTTGTGTGGACAAAAGGGAGAAATAGCACGAAGGGGGCATTTTTAGGCCAAATTGGTGTGCTATAGCCCATGTAAGTTGGGTATAATACTAGTGTGATACATTTCAATAATTGTGGCCTTTTGGGTTGACAAACGGGCGAAATAGCTCAAACAGCTTGGTGTGCTATCACCTACGATTTTAGGACTGGGCCCAAGGTCCGGGTGTTTTATTGGCCAAAAATTGATAGAGGATATCCAGAGAGGTTTTGGATCATCTCCGTATAGTCTATTTCAATATTCGTGTCCATTTGGTTGGATAAGCAGATGAAACAACGTGAATGAGGCATTTTTGGGCCAAATCGGCACGCTATAGCCCATGGTTTTGGGGATGGGATCGGGGTTTGGGTGTGATGTGGGCCAAAAATATACCGAGGCATGCCAGGGAGGTTGGGGATCATTCCAATATGTTCTTTTCCATTATTTGTGTCTATTTAGGAGGACAAACATGCGAAACGGCATAAATGAGGCATTTTGGGCTATATCAATATGCTATAGCTTATGGTTTTGGAGTTGGGCCTAGGGTCCGGGCCAGCTATGGTATGAAAATTTATTCGGATGTGCTATTAAGATTAGAAAACATCACAGTGTGGTTCATTTCAATATTCGTGGTCATTTGGGTGGACAAACAGGCGAAATGGCTTGAACGGGGCATTTTTGGGACAAATCGTGGTTCTATAACCCACGATTCCAAGGGTGGTCCTGATATTTGGGTGTTATGTGGTCAAAATATCAATCAGGTATGACAAAGGGGTTAAGTATCATTGCAGTATGGTCCGTTTCAATATTCGTATCCATTTCGGTGGACAAACGGGCGATACGGTATGAACGGGGCATTTTTAGACCAAATAGGTGTGCTATGGCCCATGATTCTGGGGGTGAGCCCGAGGTTCGAGTGTACTGTGGGACAAAAATAGATTGAGGCATGCCAAGGAGGTTGGAGATCATCCTAGTATGACCCGTTTTAATATTTGTGGCTATTTGGGTGGACAAACCGTGCGAACGGGGCATTTTTAGGCCAAATCGATGTACTATAGCTATAGTTCCATGGGTGGGCTTGGAATTTGGGCATGTTGTGGGCTAAAAATCGATTGAGGCATGTCATGGAGGTTGAGGATCATCCCAGTTTGGTATGTTTCAATATTCATGGCCATTTGTGTGGACAAAAGGGAGAAACGGCATGAAGGCGGCATTTTTAAGCCAAATTGGTGTGCTATAGCCCATGTTTGCAGGGGTGGGCCTGGGGTCTGAGTGTTCGGTGGGATGAAAATCAACTAATGAAAATCAACTAAGGCATGCCAAGGAAGTTTGGGATAATCCCAGTTTGGTCTATTTTAATAGTCGTGTCCATTTGGGTGGACAAACAAGTGAAATGATGCGAACGATGCATTTTTGGGCTATATCAGTGTGCTATAGCCCACGGTTTTGAGGATAGGCTTAGGTTCCGGGCGTTCAATAGGCCAAAAATAGATTGGAGCATCCCAGGAAGGTAAAGGATTATCCTAGTATGGTCCGTTTCAATAGTTTGTCCATTTGGGTGGACAAACGAGTGAAATGGTGAGAACGACGTATTTTTTGGGCCAAATAGGTATGGTATATCCCACGATTATAGGGTGGGCCCGAGGTTTGGGTATTTTATGGGTTTAAAATCGATCGGGGCATTCCAGGAATATTCATGTCCATTTGGGTGGACAAACATGCAGAACGACAGAGAACGGGGCATTTTTAGGCTAAATCAGTGTGATATAGCCCACGGTTCTGGGGGTGCTGTGGGATGAAAATCAATCGAGGCATGCCAGGGAGGCTGGGGATCCTTCCAATGTGGTCAATTTTAATATTCGTGGCCATTTGGGAGGTCAAACAGGGTAAATGACGCGTACAGATCTTTTTCGGGCCAAATTGATGTGCAATAGCCCACGGTTCGGCGTGCCCAACGTCCGGGCGTGCTCTAAGCCTAAAATTGAATGAGGTTTGCCAGGGATATTGGGTATCATCCCAGTGTTGTGCGTTTTAATATTCGTCGAAATTTGGGTGGAAAAATGGGAGAAACAAAGAGTACGGAGCATTTTCGAGCCAAATCAGTGTGCCATAGCCCACGGTTCTCGAGGTGGACTTGAGTTTTGGGCATTGTATGAAACAAAAATCAATTAGTGAATATTAGGGTTGTTGGAGATCGTCCTAGTGTTTTCTGTTTTAATATTCAATGCCATTTGGGTGGACAAACGGTAAAAATGGCGCGAACTTAGCATTTTCGGCTATGCTATAGGAAGAAAATTGACCGGTGTATGACATGGAGGTTGGAGATTATCCCAATATGGTATGTTTCAATATTCGTGGCCATTTGGGGTGGAAAAACAGGCAAAACAGCGCAAATAGGTCATTTTAAAAACAAATTGGTGTGCTATTGCCCACGGTTCCAGAGGTGGCCCCAAGGTTCGGCCGTGCTATGGGTAAAAAATTAATGAGGAATTCTAGGGAGGTCGGGGATTGTTTCAGTGTGTTCCGTTTAAATATTAGTATCTATTTGGATAGACAAACGGGCAAAACATTGCAAACGAGGCATTTTCAAGGCAAATTGGTGCGCTATAGCCCATGATCCTGAGGGTGGTCCTGGGGTCTGGGCGTACTGTGGGCCAAAAATTGATTGAGGCATGATAGGGAGATTGTGGATCATCCCAGTGTGGTCCGTGTCAATATCCGTGGACATTTAGGTGGACAAACTGGAAAAACAGTGCAAATAGGGCATTTTCGAGCAAAATCAGTGTGCTATAGCGCATGGTTCTGTAGGTGAGATCGAGGTCCAGATGTGATGTGGGCCTAAACTTGACCCAGTAGTTCCAGGGAGGTTAGGGATCATCATAGTTTGGTCCATTTCAATATGCAAGGCCATTTGGGTGGACAAACAGGCAAAATAGTGCAAACGGGTCATTTTCGAGACAAATAGTGTGGTATAGCCCACGTCTCTGGGTGTGGGCCTGGGGTTCTAGTATACGGTGGGCCAAAGATTGATCGAGGCATTCTAGGGAGGTTAAGGATCATCCCAGTGTGGTCCTTTTCAATATTCGTGGCCATTTGGGTGGACAAACGGACAAAACGGCATGAATGAGGCATTTTCAAACAAAATCGGTGTGCTATAGCCCAGGATTCTAGGGTGCGCCTGGGGTTCAAGCATTCTTTGGTCTAAAGATTGATCGAGTCATGCCAGGAGGTTGAGGATCATCCCATTATTATCCATTTCAATATTCGTGGCCATTTAGATGGATAAACAATGCGAACGAGGTATTTTTAGGAAAAATTAGTGTGCTATAGCCCACAGTTTTGGGGTGGGCCCAACATATTATGGGCCAAAAATTGACCAGGGCGTGCCAGAGAGTTTGGGTATCATCCTATTTTGATCCGTTTTAATATTCATGGCCATTTGGCCAGACAAACAGGTGAAACAGCACAAACAAGACATTTTTAGGCCAAATTTGTGTGCTATAGCCCTCGTTTCTGGGGTTGGTCCTTGTTTTGGGTGTGATGTGGGCCAAAAATCAACTAAGTCATGACAGGAAGGTTGGGGATCGCGGTTTTGGGGGTGGGCCTGGGTCAGGGCGTGCTGTGGGAGGGAAATTGACTAGGTCATGCCAGAGAGGTTAGAGATCATTCCAGTGTGGTCCGTTTTAATATTCATGACCATTAGGGTGGACACACGGGCAAAATAGTGCGAATGGGACATTTTCAGTCTAAGTCGATGAGCTATAACCCACGATTCTTGGGGTGGGCCTAGGGTTCGTGCATGTTATAGGAAGAAAATCAACTGGGTCATGCCAGGGAGGTTTTGGATTCTCCCAGTGTAGTTCATTTCAATATTCGATTCTATTTACGGGACAAATGGGCAAAATGATGCGGATAAGGATTTTTTGAGCCAAATCAATATGCTGTAGCCATGATTTTGGTGTAGGTTTGGATTTTGAGCGTATTGTGGGACAAAAATTCATTGGGGCATGATAGGGAGGTTGGGTATCATCTTAGTGTAGTCCGTTTCAATATTCATGACTATTTGAGTGGACAAATGAGCAAAATGGTACGAACGGGGCAATTTTAGGCCAAATTGGTGTGCTATTACCCACGATTTTAGGGGTGGACTCAGAGTCTGAGCGTTTTGTATGGTGAAAATTGATCGAGTCATGCCAGGGAGGTTGGGGATCATCCCAGTGTGATCTACTTCAATATTCGTGGTCATTTGGGTAGACAAATGGGAAAAACAGCATGAACGAGGATTTTTCAGGCCAAATTAGTATGCAATAGCTCACGGTTCTAGGGGTGGGCTCGAGGTCCGGGCATGTGCTGTTGGCCTAAAATTGAATAAGGTGTGACAGGGAGGTTGGGGATTATCCTAGTGTTGTATATTTCAATATTCGTGGCAATTTGGGTGGACAAATGGGCGAAACAGCAAGAACGGGACATTTTTTAAGCCAAATTAGTGTGTTATAATTCTCGTGGTGGACCTAGGGATCGTGCATTCTGTGGGTCAAAAATCAACTGAGGTATGACAAGGTGGTTGGGGATCATCCCAGTGTGGCCCGTTTTAATATTCGTGGCAATTTGGGTGGAAAATGGGTGAAATAGCACAAATAGGGCATTTTTCAGCCAAATTGGTGTGCTATAGCCTATAATTTTAAGGGTGGATCCGGGGTTCGGGCATGCTGTAGGACAAAATATACCGAGGCATGCCAAGGAGGTTGGGGATCATCGTAGTATGGTACAATTAAATATTCATGGTCATTTGGGTGGACAAATAGGTAAAATGGCGCGAACGGGGCATTATTAGAACAAATTGGTGTATTATAGACCATGATTCCAGGGGTGGGACCGAGGTTCGGGTGTTTTGTGGGCCAAAAATTGATGGGGAATGCCATAGGATTGGGGATAGTCAAGTGTGATACGTTCAAATATTAGTGGCCATTTGGATGGATAAACGGGCAAAATGATGCAAACGGGGTTTGTTCGGGCCAAATCGGTATGCTATATAGACCAAGATTTTGGTGTGGACCTGGTGTCTGGGTGTATTGTGGGAAAAAAATGATTGGGGTGTGGTAGGGAGGTTGGGTATCATACTAGTTTGGCATGTTTTAATATTCATAGCTATTTGGGTGGACAAACGGGCAAAACGGCAAGAATGAGACATTTTTAGTCCAAATTTGCTGTACTGTAACACATGTTTCTAAGGGTGGGACTGGGTTCTGGAGTGTTGTAGGTCAAAAATTGACTACGGCATGCCAAATAGGTAGGGTATCAGCCCAGTGTGGTCTGTTTCAATATTTGTGGCCATTTGGGTGGACAAATGGGCAAAACGATGCGAACGATGTGTTTTCCAGCCAAATTGGTGTTCTATAGCCCACAGTTTCGAGGATAGGCTTAGGGTCTGGGCGTACTGTGGGATATAAATTCATTGGTCATGCTAGTGTGGTCTATTTCAATATTCGTTGCCATTTGGACGGACAAACGGGCAAAACGCATGAACGGAGCATTTTCAGGCCAAATCAGTATGCTATAGCACACGATTCTGGGGGTGGGCCTAGGGTCCGGGCTTGATGTGGGCTTAAATTTTATTGAGGCATGTAGGAGAGGTTGTAAATTATCCCAGTATGGTTCATTTTAATATTTATGTCCATTTTGCTGGACAAACGGGAGAAAGGACATAAATTGAGCATTTTCGGCTAAATTTGTGTGCTATAGTCCACGGTCGAGGGTTGAGCTAGAGTTTGGGTGTTTTGTGGGCTAAAAATTGACCAAGGAATAATAGGGAGGTTGGTGATCATCCCATTATGGTTTGAATCAATATCTGTGGTCATTTGGGTGGACAAACGAGCGAAATAATATGAATGGGGCATTTTCAAGATAAATCGATGTGCTATAACCCACGGTTCTAGGGGTGGGCCCAGGGTATAGGCGTTCTGTGGGCCCAAAATTGACCAGGGCATGTCAGGTAAATTGTGCATTATTCCAGTATGGTCCGTTTCAATATTTGTAACCATTTGGGTGGACAAATGGGTAAAACGATGCGAAGGGGCCATTTTTTAGCCAAATCAATATGCTATTTCAAACACTTTTGGGGGTGGACCTAGGGTCTGAGTATGCTGTGGGATAAAAATCGATTGGGGTATGCCATGAATGTTTGGATCATCCTAGTGTAGTCTGTTTCAATATTTGTGGCCATTTGTCTGGGCAAACGGATGAAATGGCATGAATGGAGCATTTTTGGGCCAAATCGGTGTGCTATAGCCCATAGTTTTGGTGGTGGGATAGGGGTTCGATCATTCTGTGAGTTGAAAATCGATTTAGGAATGTCAAAAAGGTTGGGGATCATCCCAGTGTGGTTTTCATGAATATTCGTGGCTATTTGAGTGGACAAACGGTCAAAACAACGCGAACTGGGAATTTTTAAGCCAAATCAGTGTGATATAGCCCACGATTCCGGGGGTGGTCTTTGGATCTTGGCATACTGTGGATCAAAAATAAACTTAGGTATGCTAAGGATGTGGAGGATCATCCCATTATTGTCCATTTCAATATTCGTAGCTATTTGGGGGGACAAATGGGCTAAACGATGCAAATGGAGCATTTTTGGGCTAAATCGGTGTGCTATAGCCCACATTCCAAGGTGGGCCTGGGGTCCGAGCATTTTGTGTGTAAAGAATTGATAGAGTTTTGCCAGGGAGGTTGGGGATCATCCCATTATGGTCTGTTTCAATATTCGTGGCCATTTGGAGGGAACAAACAGGTAAACCAATGCGAATGGAGCTTTTTCAGGCCAAATTAGTGTGCTATAGCCTATGGTTCCGGGTGTGACCCCAGGGTTTGGGCGTGCTGTGGGCCAAAAGGCGACGAGGTATGTCATGAAGGTTGGAGATCATCCCAGTGTTGTCTGTTTCAATATTCAAGGCCATTTAGGTGGACAAACAAGCGAAATAACGCGAATGGGCATTTTTGGGATATATCGGTGTGCTATAACCCAAGATTCTGGGTGGGCCTGAGATTTGGACATGCTGTGGGCTGAAAATTAACTAAGGAATTCTAGGGAGGTTGGGGATCATCCCAGTGTGGTCCGTTGCAATATTCGTGTCCATTTGGGTGGACAAATGGGTGAAACTGTGCGAATGGCGCATTTTTAGACCAAATTAGTATGCTGCGGGCCAAAAATTGACCAGGAATTGCCATGGAGGTTGTGGATCATCCTAGTGTGACCTATTACAATTTTCATGGCTATTTGGGTGGACAAACGGAAAAAATGGTGTGAACGATGCATTTTTAGGCCAAATAGGTATACTATAACCCCTGATCCTGGGCGGGCCCGGGGTTCGGGCATGGTGGGAAAAAAATAAATTTCGGGCCAAATTCGTGTCCTATAGCCCACAATTTTGGGGGTGGGCGGGGGTCCAGGAGTTCTGTGGGATGAAAGTCAATCGGGCATGCCAGGGAGGTTGAGGATCATCCAGTATGGTCTGTTTAAATATTCATGGCCATTTGGGTAGACAAACGGGAAAAATGGTGCGAACAGTGCATTTTTAGGACAAGTCGGTGTGCTATATGGGTTGAAAATCGATCAGGGTATGCTAGGGAGGCTAGGGATCATTCCAATATTATTTGTTTTAATGTTTGTGGCTATATGGGTGGACAAACAAGCAAAACGACAAGAACGGGACAATTTTGGGCCAAATCAGTGTTCTATAGCCCTTGGTTCCGGGGGTGGGCTTGGGATTCGGGCATGCTGTGGGCCAAAAATTGATTGAAGCATGACAGGAAGGTTAGGGATTGTCCTAGTATGGTTCAGATCTATATTCATGGCTATATGGGTGGAAAAACAGACAAAATGATGCGAATGAGGCATTTTTGGGCCAAATCGGTATGCTATAGCCTACGGTTCTAGGGGTGGACTTGGGGTCTCGGCATACTCTAGGATTAAAATCAATTGAGTCATAACAAGGAGGTTGGGGATCATCCCAGTTTGATCTTTTTCAATATTCATTGCCATTTGTGTGGACAAACGACACAAATAAGGTATTTTTGGGAAAAATTAGTGTGCAATAGCCCATGGTTCTGAGGTGGGCCCGGGGTATGGGTGTGCGGTGGGTCAAAAATTGACCACCGCATACCACAGATTTGAGGATCATCCCGGTGTGGTCTGCTTCAATATTCGTGGCCATTTGAGTGGAAAATTTGACGAAACGATGCAAACTAGGCTTTTTTGGGCAAATTGGTGTGCTATAGCCCACGGTTCCAAGGGTGGTTCCGGGGTCAGGGCATTCTATAGGTTAGAAATTAATTAGGGTGTTCCATATAGGTTTTGGATAATCCTAGTGTGGTCTATTTCAATAATAGTGGCCATTTGGGTGGACAAACGGGTAAAACAACACAAATTGGCATTTTTTGGGCCAAATCGGTGTGCTATAACCCACAGTTCTAGGGGTGTACCCAGGGTTCGGGTATGATATGGGCCTAAAATATATCAGGTTATGCTAGGGAGGTTGGGTTCATCCTAATGAGGTCCATTTCAATATTCGTGGCCATTTACTTGGACAAACGGGCAAAACATCGCGAATGTAGCATTTTCGGGCCAAATCGGTGTGCTATAGCCCACAGTTCCAGGGGTGGGCCTGGGTCTGGGTGTGTTTTAGGTTGAAAATATATCGAGGCATGCCAAGGAAGTTGTGAATCATACCATTTTGGTTCGTTTTAATATTCCTGGCCGTTTGGGTTGACAAACGGGCAAAACGGCGCGAACGGGCATTTTCTCACTAAATCGGTGTGCTTTAGCCTGAGGTTCCAGTGGTAGGCCTATAATCTATGTTTTTGTAGGCCGATAATTAATCAAGGCTTGCTAGGGAGTTTAGGGATCATTTCAGTGTGGTCATTTTCTGTATACGTGGTCATTTGGGTGGACAAACAGGCTAAACGACGCGAATAAGGCTTTATTAGCCAAATCGGTGTTCTATTGCCTATGATTCAAGGGATGGGATTTGGGTTTGGGCATGCTGTGAGCTGAAAATTGATTGAGGTATGTCAAGGAGGTTAGGAATAATCTCAATATGGTCTGTTTAAATATTTGTGGCCATTTAGGTGGACAAACCGGCAAAATGGGATGAACGGGGTTTTTTTGGACCAAATTGGTGTACAATAGCCCACGGTTCTGGAGGTGGGCATAGGGTTCAGGCGTGATCTGGTCCTAAAATTGACCGAGCTGATCCAAGGAGGTTGAGGATTATCCCAGTGTGGTCCGTTTTAATATTCATGGCCATTTGGGTGGACAAAAGGGTAAAACACGTGAGAACGGATATTTTTGAGCTAAATTAGTGTGCTATGGCCACGATTCCATGGGTAGGCCTGGGGTCCGAGCGTTTCGTGGTCTTAAAATCGACCAAGGTATGCTAGGGAGATTGGAGATCATCCTAGTATGGTGTATTTCAATATTCGTGGCCTATTGGGTAGACAAACGAGCAAAACAATGCGAATGGGGGATTTTCAAATAAAATTAGTGTTCTATAGCCCACTGTTCGAGCGGTGTGCCTTGGTTTCAGGCGTGCTGTGTGCCAAAAATTAATCAAGGAATGCCAGAGAGGTTGGGGATCATCCCAGTATGGTCGATTTAAATATTAGTCATTATTTGGGTGGTAAATTAGGCAAAACAGTACGAACAGAGCATTTTTGGGCCATATCAGTATGCTATAGCCCACGATTTTGATGGTGGACCCGGTGTGCTATGGTCGAAAAATTAATTAAGGCATGACAGGAGGTTGGAGATTGTTCTAGTATGGTACGTTTCAATATTCGTGGTCATTTGGTTGGAAAAAAGGCAAAATAATGCGAAAAAGGCATTTTTTGGGCCAAACCAGTATGCTATACCTCACGATTCCGGTGGTGTGGCCAGTGTTCGGGTGTGTTGTGGGCGAAAAAATAATTATAGAATGCCAGGGAGGTTGGGCATTATCTCAATGTGGTCCGTTTTAATATTTGTGGCCATTTGGGGTGGACAAATGGGTGAAACAACGCGAATGAGGCATTTTTGAGCCAAATCGATTTGTTATAGCCCACAGTTCCATGGGTGGGATCGAGGTTCGGGAGTGCTGTGGTCCTGAAATCTACCGAGGCATGCCAGGGAGGTTGAGAATCATCCTTATTTAGCCTGTTTTAATATTAATAGCCATTTGGGTGGACAAACAAGCGAAACAGCATAAACAGGGCATTTGCTGGCTAAATTAGTGTGCTAAAGCCCACGTTTCTAGGGTAGGCCTGGTTTTGAGCATGTGTGGGATAAAAATCAATCGAGGTCTGATAGGGAGGTTAGAGATATTCCCTGTGTTATTTTTTTTAATATTTGTGGCCATTTAGGTGAACAAACGAGCAAAACAACGCGAATGGGGCATTTTTAGATCAAATCGATATGCTATAGCCCACGATTTTAGGGTTGGACCCGAGTTTTGGGTGTTCTGTTGGCCAAAAATTGACTGGGGCATGCCAGAGCGGTTAGGGATCATGCCAGTGTGGTCCATTTCAATATTATTGGCCATTTAGGAGGACAAACGAGTGAAACTATATAAATGGGGCATTTTCGGGCTACATCGGTGTGCTATAGCCACGGTTTCGGAGGTGGTCCCAGGGTCTGGGCTAACTATGGTAAAAAAATCATCTAAGACATGGCAGGGAGGTTGAGGATTATCTCTCGTGGAAAGGCTACACCAATTGCTACCTAAACTTATCCCACAAAATCCAACTTCCCTTGTCCAAACACCTTGTGAAGAGAGCTTGTCGAAGGAAGAGATGGTCTACCCGGACCCACACCAAGGTAAAGAGTTGATTGAAACATCTTTGGTACGTGGTAGTAAACTTATAGAGAGAGAAGTACTTTCTAGTTCCAAAACTGTCAATGAGATAGATCATGCTCTCTTTACGTTTAATGTTCTATTTGAAGATGATATAAACACTCCTAATGAATCTAGTGGTGAAAATAATGGTATAGCTTGCCTTTAAGGCTATAGCCAATATGCTAACCCACTATGGTGTGACAACATTCCTCCTAAAGATGGAAATCTCTTCTTGGAAGATGAGAGTAATCTTATGGGAATGTGTAGTCTCGAAAATTAGTAATCTTGGTAGTACTCTTGGTGTGCATGATGATCAATTTACTCTTAAATGTAGTTCACTACTTAAGCATGTGAATAGTGTGCTTAAAAATTCTTAAGTTAGTGATGATGTCTATAGAATTGATCTTGATAATGCACATGACTCTTTGAACATCTTATGTGGTAAAAACATTGCAATTAGTTTTGTTCATAGAGACTATGTGTATGAAAATATTTTTGTGTGTGAATGTGGGAGTGACATTCTAGGGGAAGGAAGGGATAGCCTCGGCTTAGGTCCTTGGCTAATTTTTCCATTTAATCCTGGCACCCTCTTGGAATATGGAAATCTCTACACTTCCCACTTATTGCTTGGTCAAGATGACAAGCAATGTTTGGTTGTGGGTGCTAATGAAGAAAGACAATGTTCTTTCTTATCTCTTTTTATGGATGATGACCGCTTTCTTTGTGTCTTTTGTACTAAGCTTTGTATGTTCAACAAAGAACCCATGGATATACTCTAAGTTTGTCCCCCCCTCGGCATGGAATGTGATGTGTGTATTTGGCTAACCCTAACCCCTCATATCTAAAGGCTGTGTGCTTGTTGTCTTCTCTTAATTTTGTGAGGTACGGATTCGAGGTCGAATCCTTTTCAAGAGGGTAGGATAATACAAGTACAACCACGAGTATGGATGTGAATGAGTGCGTAATAAATCCGTCCAAGGAAGTGCACAAGTGAAGTGTAAAGGAGGGCCTAAACACACCAAAATCAGCCCACTTGTTGCACTTGATGGGCACCTCACACTTGATGGGTATTATGGATATTTCACACTATTTTTGTAATATCTATAAATAAAACCTTTTAGGGTTTCATTCATTAGCCTTTGATGATAATGAATGTTGTATAACATTTAAAGAAAAGTCCTCCCTCCTTGAGGCACAAATCTAAAACTTGTAACTAGGGTGATACTAGGGTGGAATCACTAGTGTTACATTTTTGCTTAGAACGTTGGGTGCTAGAGGAGGTTGAGGTCTCTCTTGTGCTCACTGAAGAGAGTAGGTGTTCCTATTATCATTGTATTAAGGTTTTAGGTGCTTGAATACACTTAGGTTCTTAGTTCATGAGATAGTGTATGTTTCTCTATCGATCCTTTCTATTTTTGCAATCTTATAATATTTGTATCCAGTATTATACCCGTTTGTGTTGTTGTTGTTATTCCCATTGTTAAGTTCATCTTGTTCTTCATTCTCATGTTGTTAATATTGTTTCTTATCTGCTTAAAATAGGTGTTAATCACCTCATTACATTATGTTCTTGTTGTAGATCTTGAATTCGAGAGGGTCACTCAAAGGGTCCTCAGTACTCTTGAACTTGTGGACTGTTTTGAGTGTGTGTTTTGTGTGTTCTTGGTCAATCCTGTATCACGAGGTTAGAGTGTGATGAGGGAAAAAAATTAACTGAGTCATGCTAGAGAGATTGGGGATTATCCCATTGTAGTCCGAATCAATATTCATGGCCATTTAGGTGGACAAACGACGCGAACTGAGCATTTTTGTGCTAAATCGGTGGGCTATAGCCCACGGTTCAGAGGGTTGGCCTAAAATTGACTGGGGTATGCCAGGGACATTGAGGATAATCCCAGTTTGGTCTCTTTCAATATTCATGGCTATTTGGGTGGAAAAATGAGCGAAACGATGCAAACGGGGAATTTTAGGGCCATATTAGTGTGCTATGTCCAACGGTTCAGGGAGTGGGCCTAGAGCCTAAGCTGTTATGGCCTGACTATAGATAAAGGCATGCCAAGAAGGTTGGTTATCATCCTAGTATGGTTTGTTTCAATATTCATGGCTATTTGGGTGGACAAGCGGGCGAAACGCCCCAAACGGGGCATTTTTAGGCCAAATAGGTGTGCTATAGCCCACGGTTCTGGGGTGGGCCTGGGTCCGGGCATGTAGTGGGTTAATAATTAATTGGGGTATGCTAGTGAGGTTATAGATCATCCTAGTGTGGTCTATTTCAATATTCTTGGCTATTTAGGTGGTTAAATGGTGCGAACATGGCATTTTGGGCCAAATCGATGTGTTATAGCCTATGGTTCCTAGGGTAGGCCTAGGGTCTAGGCATGCTATGAGCCAAAACTTGATTGAGGCATGACAGGTAGGCTATGGATAATCCCAGTGTGATTCAGATTAATAGTCGTGGCTATTTTGGTAGATAAACGGGTAAACTAGTTCAAATAGCTGGTAAAATCGGTGTGCTATAAGCCACGGTTCTGCGGTGGGCCCAGGGTCTGGGTGTGCTATAGGCCATAAATTGATTGAGGCATGCTAGGGATTTTAGGTATATCCCTAGTGTGGTCCATTTTAATATTCGTGGCCATTTGGGAGGACAAACGGGTAAAATGATACGAATAGAGCATTTTCAAGCAAAATTGGTATGCTATAGCCCACGGTTCTGGGGGTGGGCCTGGGGTCCGGGTATGTTGTGGGTCAAAAATAATCTGAGGCATGACAAGGAGGTTAGTGATCATCCTTGTATGGTCTTCTTCAATATTCGTGGACATTTGGGTGGAAAAACGAGCGAAACAATGTGAACATGATATTTTTAGGTTAAATCAGTGTGCTACAGCCCATAGTTCATAGGGTGGGCCTAGGGTCCGGGTATTTTGTGGGCCAGGGAGGTTATGTATTATATCAGTATGGTCTGTTTCAATATTCGTGGCTATTTGGGTAGAGAAACGTGTGTAATGGTATGAATGGGGCATTTTCAAGCTAAGTCGATATGCTATATCCCACGGTTCCGGGGGTGGACTTATGGTTCGAGTGTGCTGTAGGCAAAAAATTGATTGAGGCATGCCAGGGAGGTTGGGAATCATTCTAGTGTGGTCTATTTCAATATTCATGGCTATTTGGGTGGACCAACGGGCGAAATGGCCCAAGTGGACATTTTCGAGCCAAATCGGTGTGCTATAGCCCATGGTTCTGGGGGTGGACTTGGGTTACGGGCATGATATAGGCCGATATTTGACTAAGGCTTTCCAGGGAGGTTGGGGATTATCCCAGTGTAGCCTGTTTCAATATTTATGGCCATTTGTGTTTACAATTAGGCGAAACGGCACAAACGGGTATTTTTTGTCCAAATTGGTGTGCTATAGCACATGGTTCCGTGGGTGTTCCTAAGGTTCGGGCATGCTATGTGCTAAAAATTGATCGGGGCATGCCAGGGAGGTTAGGGATCATCTCAGTTTGGTGTATTTTAATATTCGTGTCCATTTAGGTGTACAAAAGGGCAAAATGGTGCAAATGGGGAATTTTTGAGTTAAGTCGGTGTGCTATCACCCATGGTTCTGGGGTGGGCCCAGGTTCTGAGATATTATGGGAAGACAATCAGTCGAGGTATGCCAGGGAGATTGGAGATCGTCCCACTATGGTCTATTTCAATATCCGTGGGCATTTGGGTGCCAAACAGGTAAAACAGTATGAACGAGGTATTTTTGTACCAAATAGGTGTTCTATAGACCACGGTTCTAGGGGTGGGCTCAGTTTTCAGGGGTGTTAGAGGCCAAAAATCGATCGAATCATGCCAGGGAGGTTGGGGATTATCCCAGTGTGGTTGGTTTCAATACGGGGCATTTTCGGGCCAAATCATTGTGCTATAGCCCACTGTTCCGGGGGTGGGCCTAGGGTCTGGGCATGCTATAGGCTAAAAATCGATCGTGGCGTGAAAAATAGGTTGGGGATCATCTTAATGTGGTACGGTTTAATATAGGTGGCTATTTGGGTGGACAAATAAGTGAAATGATGGAACCGGGGCATTTTCAAAATAAATCGGTGTTCTATAGCCCATGGCTATGAGGTGGGCCAAGAACCAATGGGGGCATTCTAGGGGGTTGAAGATTATCCCAGTGTGGTCCGTTTCATTATTTACGGCTATTTAGGTGGACAAGCGGATGAAACGACACGAACGAGGCATTTTTTGGCCATATCGTTGTGCTATAGCCCATGATTTTAGGGGTAGGCTCGGGGTTCGAGCGTGTTGTGGTCCAAATGTCGATCGAGAATTACCAAGGAGGTTGTAGATGATATAATATGGTTTTTCTCAATATTTATGGCCATTTGGGTGGACAAACAGTTGAAACGGCCTGAACAGGGCATTTTTAGGCCAAATTGATGTACTATAGCCAACAGTTCTGGGGGTGAGCCTGGGGTCTGGGAGTACCGTGGGCCAAAACCAATAGAGGTCTACTAGGGAGGTTGGGGATCATCCCAGTATGGTCCGTTTCAATATTAGTGGCCATTTGTGTGGACAAACAGACAAAACGGCGTTAATGGAGCATTTTTGTCCCTAATTAGTGTGCTATATCCCATGGTTCCTGGGGTAGGCCTGGGATCCGGTCGTGTTGTGGGAAAAAAATCGATTGGGTGTGATAGGGAGGTTGGGGATCGTCCTAAAGTATTCTTTTTCAATATTCATGACTATTTGGATGGTCAAACTGGCAAAACAATGTGAACGAGACATTTCAAGCTAAATCGATGTGCTAGCCCACGATTCTGGGGGGTCCGAACGTGCTGTAGGTAGAAAATCAACTAGGGAATTCTAGATTGGTTGGGGATCATCCCAGTGTGGTTTATTTCAATATTCATTGCCATTTAGGTGGACAAACAAGCAAAACGGCGCGAATGAGGAGGGTTTTTGGGCCAAATTGGTGTGCTATAGCCTACGGTTCCAGGGGTGGTCCTGGGGTCCAGGCATGCTGTTGGCCAAAAATTAACTTGGTCATGTCAAGGAGGTGGGGGATCATCCTTGTATAGTACATTTAATATTAGTGGCCATTTGGGTGGACAAAAGTACAAAATGGTACAAATGGGGCATTTTTAGGCTAAATTGATGTGCTATAGCGCATGGTTCTTGGGGTGGGCCCGAGGTACGAGCGTGCTGTGGGACAAAAATCAATCGAGGCATGCTAAGGAGGGTGGGGATCATTCCATCATGGTCCGTTTCAATATTCGTGGCCATTTGGGTAGAGAAACAGTGCTAACGGAGCATTTGCGGGCCAAATCGGTGTGCTATAGTCCACAGTTCCTAGGGTAGGCCTGGGTCTGGGCGTGTTGTAGGTCAAAAATCAATTAGAGTGTGACAGGGAGGTTGGGTATTATCCTCATATGGCCTACTTTAATATTCATGTCCATTTGGGTTGACAAATGGGTGAAACAGCGTGAACGATGTATTTTCAAGCCAAATCGGTGTGTTATAGTCCATGGTTTCGAGGTTAGCTAAGGGTCCGGGAATGTTGTAGGCCTAAAATTGATGGGGGTATTCTAGGTAGTTTATAATCATCCCATTATGGTCTATTTCAATATTTGTGTCCCTATGGGTGGACAATCGAGTAAAATGGCACGAACGGGGCATTTTTGGGCCAAATTGATTTGCTATAGCTCACGGTTTCGGGGTGCCCCCTGGGTTCGGGTATGCTGTGATCCAAAAATTTATCAAGGCATTCTAGGGATCTTGGGATCATCCCAATGTGGTCCATTTCAATATTATTGGCTATTTCGGAGGACAAACGGGCAAAACAACATGAATAGCGTGTTTTCGAGCAAAATCAGTGAGCTATAGCCTAATGTTCCGGGGGTGGGTTTAGGGTTTGGGAATGTTGTAGGCCAAAAAGTCGACCAAAGAATACCAAGGATGTTAGGATCATCCCAGTATGTTCTGTTTCAATATTCATGGCCATTTGGCTGGACAAATGGGTGAAATGGTGTGAAAGGGGCATTTTCGAGCCAAATTAGGGTGCAATAGCTCACGGTTCCTGGGGTGGGCTGGGGTCTGAGTGGAATGTAGGCATTAAATTGACTAGGGCATGCCAGGGAGGTTAGGTAGCATTGCAGTGTAGTATTTTTCAATATTCGTGGCCATTTGGGTGGACAAACATGCAAAATGCGTGTGAACGGGGCATTTTTGGGTTAAATCTGTTTGCTATATCCCATAGTTCTGGGGGTGGGACTGGGGTTCGGGCATGATGTGGGTTTAAAGTTGACTAGAGTGTACCAAGGAGGTTGGGGATCTTCCCAATTTTGTCCATTTAAATATTCATGGCCATTTGGGTTGACAAATGGGCAAAACGACCCTAACGGGACATTTGTAAGCCAAATAATTGTGCTATAGCCCACTGTTTTGGGGATGGGCCTAGGTTCCAGGTGTTCTATGGGATAAAAATTGACCAGTGCATGCCAGGAAAGTTGGGTATCATCTTAGTATGGTTCGTTTTAATATACGTGGCCATTTGGGTAGACAAATGAGCAAAACGATGCAAATAGCGTATTTTTAAAACAAATCAGTGTTCAATAGCCCACGGTTCTGGGGGTAGTCCCGGGCCTGAGTTTGGGTATGCTGTGGGTTAAAAAATAATCAGGGCATGTTAGGGAGGTTAGGGATCATCCTCGTCTGGTCTGTTTTAATTTTGTGGCCATTTAGGTGGACAAACGGATGAAACGACACGAATGAGGCATTTTTGAGCCATATTAGTGTGCTATAGTCTAAGATTTTGGGGGTGGGCTCGGGTTTTGGGCATGTTGTGGTCCAAAAGTCGATCGGAGCATGCCAGGAAGGTTAGGGATCATCCCAGTATTGTTTGATTTAATATTCATAATGCCACAAATAGGGTATTTTTGGGCCAAATCAGTGTGCTATAGCTTAAGTTTCTGGGGGTGGGCTCGGGGTTCGGGCGTGTTGTGGGTCAAAAATTAATATAGGTATGCTAAGGAGGTTGGGGATCATCCTAGTGTGGTTCATTTCACTATTGGTTGCCATTTGGGTGTACAAATAGGTGAAACAGCGTGAACGGGGCATCTTGGCCAAATCGGGGTGTTTAGCCCACAGTTTTGGGGGTGGTCTTGGGATCCGGGTATGCAGGTGGACAAAAATCAATAAGGGCATGGAAGGGAGGTTGGGGGTTATCCTTGTATATCCCCATTTAATATTCATGGCCATTTGGGTTGAAAAACAGGCAAAACGGCACGAACAATGTGTTTTTGGGCAAAATCGGTGCGCTATATCCCATGATTCTGGGGTGATCCCGGGGATCAAGAGTGCTTTTGGCCGAAAATTGACTTGGGCATGCTGGGAAGTTGGAGATTATCTCAGTGTTTTTCGTTTTAATATTATCTGCCATTTGGTAGTCAAACGGGCAAAACAATGCGAATGAGGCATTTTTGGGAATAATCAGTATGCTATAGCCAACAGTTTTGGGGGTGGTCCCGGGGTCCAAGTATACTATGGGTCAAAAATTGAATGAGTCATGTTGGGGAGGTTGGGGATTATCCTAGTGTGGTCTGTTTCAATATTCATGGCTATTTGGGTGGACAAATAGGCGAAATGGCTCAAATGAGGCATTTTTGGGAGAAATCGATGTGCTATTGCCCACGATTTTGGGGGTAGGCTCAGGGTCTGGGTGTGCTGTGGGATGAAAATCAACCAGGGCATACTAGGGAGGTTGGTGATCATCCAGTATGATTTTTTTCAAAATTCATGGCCATTTGGGTGGACAAATGGGCGAAACAGCTTGAACGAAGTATTTATGGTACAAATTGATGTGCTGTAGCCCACGATTCTGGGTTGGGCTCGGGGTACGAGCATGTTGTGGGCCAAAAATTAACTGAGTCATGATAGGGAGGTTGGGGATCATCAAAGTGTGCTCCATTTCAATATTCGTGGCTATTTGGGTGGATAAACAGGCTAAAAGGCACGAACGGGGCATTTTGGAACCAAATCGGTTGGCTACAACCCATGGTTTTGGGGGTGGACTCGTGGTCTGGGCATGTTGTGGGCTGTAAATTGATTGAGGCATTCCAGGGAGGTTGGAGATCATCCCAGTATTGTTCATTTCAATATTCATGGCCCTTTGGGTGGACGAACAGGCTAAACGGCGTGAATAGATTATTTTTGAGTAAAATCGATGCGCTATAGCCCACGGTTCTGGGTTGGGCCCAGGGTTCGGGGTTGGGCCCAGGGTTCGGGAAGGCTGTGGGCCAAAAATCAATTGAGGCATTCCAGGAAAGTTGGGGATCATCGTAGTGTGGTACATTTAAATATTCATGGCTATGTGGATGGGAAAACGGATAAAACGACACAAACGAGGCATTTTCAGGCCAAATCAATGTGCTATAGCCCAAGGTTTTGAGGGTGGGACTGGGGTCGGGGCGTGCTGTGGGCGAAAATTAGGTCGGGCCATGCCAAGAACTTTGGGTATCATCCCAGTAGGGTCCGTTTCAATATTCGTGACCATTTGGGTGGACAAATAGGCAAAATGGCACGAATAAGACATTTTTTTAGGCCTAATTGGAGTGCAATAGCTCAAGGTTTCGACGGTCGACTTGGGCGTGTTGTAGGCCAAAAATCGATTGAGGTATGATAGGAAGGTCAGGGATCGTCCTATTATGTTCCATTTTAATATTCATGGCCTTTTGGGTGGACAAATAGGCTAAACGGCGCAAACAGAGTGTTTTCAAGGAAAATTGGTATGTTATAGCCTACGGTTCCAGGGGTAGGCTCAGGGTTCGGGCGTGCTATGAGAAAAAAATCGATCGGGACATGCCAGGGAGGTTGGGGATTATCCCAGTGTGGTACGTTTCAGTATTCGTAGCCATTCAGATGGATAAACGGACATTTTATGGCCAAACCGGTGCGCTATTGCCCACTATTCTGGGGTAGGATCGGGGTCGGGGCGTGTTATTGACGAAAAATCATTTAGGGCATACCAACGAGTTTGGGATCGTACCAATAAGGTTTATTTCAATATTCATCACCATTTTGGTGTACAAATGGGCAAAACAGCGTGAACGGAGAGGTTTTAGGCCAAATCGGATTGCTATAGCCCAAGGTTCCAACGGTGGGACCAGGCATGTAGTGGCTGAAAATTGATCGGGGCATTATAGGGAGGTTGGGGATCATCCCAGTGTGGTTTGTTTTAAGATTTGTGGATATTTGGATGGACAAACGGGTTAAGCAGCGCGAACGAGGAATTTTTGGGAAAAATCAGTGTGCTACGGTTCTAGGGGTGGGATCGGGGTTCGTGCGTGCTTTAGGCTAAAAATTAATCGGGGCATGCCAGAGAGGTTTGGAATTGTTCCAGTATGTTCTATTTTAATATTCATGTCCATTTTGGCGGACAAATATTTGGGTCAAATCGAGTGCTATAGCCCACAATTTAGGGGGTGTGATCTGGATCCGATCGTGCTATCGGTCAAAAATTGACCCGAACGTGACAGGGAGGTTGGGGATTATTCCAATATGGTCTGTTTTAATACTCTTGGCCATTTGGGTGTTCAAACGGGCAAAACAGTACAGATGAGGTATTTTAAAGCCAAATTAGTGTGCTCTAGCCCACGATTTTGGGGGTGGTCCTGGGATCCTAGCGAGCTGTAGGCTGATAATCGACCGGGGCATGCCAAGGAAATTGAGGGTCATCCATGTATAGTTCTTTTTAATATTCGTGGCTATTTATGTGCACAAACAGATGATACAGCACGAATGGGGTATTTCTAGGACAAATCAGTGTGCTATAGCCTACGATTTTGGGAGTGGGCCCAGGCATGCTGTGGGACGAAAATCGATCCAACCATTTCAGGGAGGTTAGGTATCATACCAATGTGGTAAGTTTTAATGTTCATGGCCATTTGGATGGACAAACATGCGAAACGACATAATGTGGCATTTTTAGGCTAAATAAGTGTGCTATAACTAACGGTTCAAGGGGTGGGCCCATCGGGTCTGAGCGTACTGTTGGCCAAAATCAATTGGGGCATGCCAGGGAGGTTGGGGATCACCCAAGTGTGGTCCATTTCAATATTTGTGGCTATTTAGGTGGACAAACAGTGCGAATTGGTCCATTTCAGGCGAAATTGGTGTGCTATAGCCCACGGTTCTGGGGTGAGCCGGGGTTCGGGCGTGCTGTGGTTTGAAAATTGACCAGTATATGATTGGGAGGCTTAGGATTATCCCAGTGTGGTATGAATTAATATTTGTGCCCATTTTGGTGGATAAACAGGCAAAACAGTGTGAACGGGGCATTTTCTGGCCAAATCAATATGCTATAGCCTACGGTTCCGTGAGTGGGCTCTAGATCCAGGCGTGTTATGGGCCAAAAATTGACTGAGGCATGCCATAGAGGTTAGGTATCATTTTAGTATGGTATGTTTTAATATTCATGGGCATTTAGGTGGACAAACGGGCGAAACAACGCGAATAGATCTTTTTCGGGCCAAATCGGTTTGCTATAGCCCACGGTCCCGGGGGTGGTCCAGCGGACTGCATGTACAATGGGTCAAAAATAGATCGAGGCATGATAGATAGGTTAGGGATCATCTATGTATGGTCTTCTTCAATATTTGTGGCTATTTTGGTGGACAAATGGGCGAAACGATGCGAAAAGAGCATTTTAGGGCCAAATCGGTGTGCTATAGCCCATGGTTCTTGGGGTGAGCCCAAGGCCCAATTGTGCTATGGGCCCAAAATTAATTGGGGCATGCCAGGTATGTTTGGTATCATTCTAGTAGGGTCTGTTTCAATATTTGTGGCCATTTGGTTTGACAAACAGGCAAAGTAATGCAAACGAGTTATTTTTAGGCTAAATTAGTGTGCTATAGCCCACGGTTCTGGGGGTGGGCCCAGGCTTTGGGTATGCTGTAGGACAAAAATAAACCAGCACATGCTAAGGAGGATAGAGATCATCCCAGTATGGTTATTTTTAATATTAGTGGATATTTGTGTGGACAAACGGGCAAAACGGCATGAACAGGGCATTTTCAGGCTAAATCGACGTGCTATAACGTGCTATTCCAAGAGTGGGCTCAGGGAATAGGTATGTTGTTGGCTGAAAATCAATCGACGCATGACAGAGAGGTTGTGGATCATCCTAGTGTGGTCTGTTTTAACATTCGTAGCCAATTACTTGGACAAATGGGCGAAATAGCTTGACCAAGGCATTTTTGGGCCAAATCGGCATGTAATAGCCCATGGTTCCTAGGGTGGGCCTTGGGTTCGGGTTTGATGTAGGACTAAAATCGACCAGGTCATGCCAGGGAAGTTGGGGATCATCCAAATATGGTTTGTTTCAATATTAGTGGCCATTTGGGTGGACAAACGATCGAAACATTCATAAATGAGGCTTTTTTCGGGATAAATCTTTATGCTATAGCCCATGGTTCCAGGTGTAGGCTTGGGGTCTGGGCATGCTGTGGGTCAAAAATTGACCAGGGAATATTAGGGAGATGGGGATCATCCCAGTGTGGTCCATTTCAATATTTGTGGACATTTGGGTAGACAAATGGGCGAAACAGTGCGATCAGGCATTTTTTGGCCAAATTATTATGCTATAGCCCACTATTCTGGGAGTGGTCCAGGGTCCAGGTATGTTGTGGGCTAAAAATCCATCGGGGCATGCCAGGGAGGTTATGGATCATATCAATATGGTACAAATCAATATACATGTCCATTTGGGTGGATGAATAGGCGAAATAATGCGAACGGGCAATTTTCAAAACAAATCGGTGTTCTATAGCTTACAGTTTTGGGGGTGGTCCAAAAATTGATCGAGGCATGACAGGGAGGTTAAGAATCATCCCCGTGTGGTCTATTTTAATATTTGTGGCCATTTGGGTAGAAAAATACACAAAATGACATAAACATGGCATTTTAGGCAATATTAGTGTGCTATAAGCCCATAGTTCTGGGGGTAGGCTCGGGGTCCGGGCGTGATGTGGTCCAAAAGTCAATCGAGGCTTGCCAGGGAGGTTGGTAATTATCCCAGTATGGTTTCTTTAAATATTTATGTTATTTTTGGTGGACAAATGGGCAAAATGGCATGAATAGGGCATCTCAAGTAAAATCGATGTGCTATTGCCAAAGGTTCCGAGGGTGAGCCTGGGTCCAGGCGTGCTGTGGGGAAAAAATTGATGGAGGCGTTCTAGGGAGTGTGGGTATCATATCATTGTAGTCCGTTTTAATATTCATGGCCATTTATTTGGAAAACGGGCAAACCAGCGTGAACGGGGCATTTTCGTCCCTAATTGGTGTGCTATATCCCATGGTTACAGGGGTGGGCTTGGGATTCGAGCATTTTGTGGGTAGAAAATCTTCTGGGGCATGTCATGGAGGTGTGGGATCATCCCAGCATAGTTTGTTTTAATATTCATGGCCGTTTAGACGGTCAAACATGCAAAATAAGGTATTTTTTGGCTATATTAATGTGCAATTGCCCACAATTCTGAGGGGCCTGGGGTTCGTTCATATTGTAGGTCAAAAATCAACTAGGACATGCCAGGGAGGTTGGGTATCATCCCAGTGTGCTCCATTTCAATATTAGTTGCCATTTGGGTGGACAAACGGGTAAAACGACACAAATGGGGCATTTTCAGGCTAAATTGGTGTGCTATAGCCCACAGTTCTGGGGGTGGTCCTAGGGTTCGGACGTGTTGTGGGAAAAAAATTGACCTAGTCATGACAGGGTGGTTGGGGATCATCCCTGTGTTGTCCATTTTAATATTTATCTCTAGTTGGGTGGATAAATAGGCGAAATGGCACAAACGAGGCATTTTCAGGCTAAATCAATGTGCTATAGCCCACATTTCTATGGTGAGGCCTAAGGTCCGGGCGTGATGTGGGACAAAATCTGATTGGGGCATTCCAGGGAGGTTGGATATTATCCAGTGTAGTCTGTCTTAATATCCATGGACATTTTGGTGGAAAAATGGTTTGAATGGGGCATTTTCAAGCCAAATCGGTGAGCTATAGACCACAATTCTGGTGGTGAGCCAGGGGTCTGAGCGTTCTGTAGGTAAAAAATCGATCGAGGCATTCAAGGAGGGTTGGGGAATATCCTTGTATGGTCTTCTTCAATATTTGTGGCTATTTGGGTGGACAAATGGGTGAAACAGCATGAATGGGGCATTTTAGGGCCAAATAGGTGTGCTATAGCCCATAGTTTCGGGGTGGGATCGGGGACCGCACGTGCTGTGGGTCCAAAATTAATTAGGGAATACCAGGTAGGTTGGGGATCATCCCATTATGGTCCATTAAAATATTCATGTCCATATGGGTGGACAAATATGCAAAATGGCATGAATGGGGATTTTTTGGGATAAATCGGTTCGCTGTAGCTCACAATTTTAGGGGTGGGCCTAGAGTCCAGGTATGTTGTGGGCTAAAAACCAATCAGGGCTTGCTAGAAAGGTTAGGTATCATCTCATTGTGGTATGTTTCAATATTCGTGGCTATTTAGGTGGAAAAATGGGCAAAATAGCACGTACAAGGTGTTTTTAAGAAAAATCGATGAGCTACAACCTCTGTTTTAGGGGGTGGGCTCGAGGTCCGGGCATGCTGTTGGCCCAAAATTGACTGAGAAGTGTCAAGGTCATTGGGGATCATCCCAGGATGGTCTATTTTAATATTCGTGGCCTTTTGGGTGGACAAATGGAGGAAATGATGCGAATGAGGTATTTTCGGGCTAAATCGGTGTGCAATACCCTACGGTTCCTGGGGTGGGCCTGGGGTTTGGGTGTACTATAGGCCTAAAATTAACCAGGGCATGCTAGGGAGTTCGGGGATCATTGAGTGTGGTCCATTTCAATATTCGTGGCAATTTAGGTGGATAAATAGGCAAAACGTATGCGAACGAGGCATTTTTGTGCTAAATCGGTGTGCTTGAGGTCCGGGTGCGTTGTTGGTCAAAAATCGACCAGGGCATACCAGGGAGGTTGAAAATATTTCTAGTGTTTTCCATTTTATTATTCGTAGCCAGTTGGGTGGACAAACGAGCAAAACAGTACGAACGCGGCATTTTTAGGCCAAATCATTATGCTATAGCCCACTATTTTGGGGGTGGGCCTAGGGTCCAGGCGTCTTGAGGGATAAAAATTGATCAAAGAATTCTAGGGAAGTTGGGGATTATATCAGTATGGTTCATTTCAATATATTTGGCCATTTGGGTGGATATACGAGCGAAACGACATGAATGAGTCATTTTTAGGCCATATCAGTGTGCTATAGCCCACGATTATAGGGGTAGGCCCAGGGTCCGGGTATGTTGTTATCCAAAAGTCAATCGAGCCATGCCAGGGGGGTTGGGGATCATCCTAGTATGGTTTGTTTCAATATTATAGCCATTTGGGTGAACAAACGGGCGAAATAATGTGAACATAGAATTTTTGAGCCAAATCGGAGTTCTATAGCCCAAAGTTCTGGGGGTGGGATCGGGTATGGGCATGCTGTGGGACCAAAATTGATTAGGGTATGTTAGGGTGGTTTTGGATCATCCCAGTATGACTTGTTTCAATATTCGTGGACATTTGGGTACACAAACGAATGAAACGACACGAATAGGGCATTTTCGAGCCATATCAATGAGCTATAGCCCTTGATTCTGGGGGTAGGCCTAGGGTTCGGGTGTGTTGTGGTCCGAAAGTTGGTTGGGGCATGATAGAGAGGTTGGGTATCTTTCCAGTATTGTTCGTTTTAATATTTATGGTCATTTGGGTGGACAAAGGGGCGAAACGGTGCGAATAGGACATTTTAAAGCCAAATCGATGTTCTATAGCCCACGGATTTGAGGTGGGCTTGGGGTCTGACGTACTGTGGGTCAAAAATTTATAGGGGCTTGGCAGTGGGTTATGTATCCTCCCAGTATAGTCCATTTTAATATTGGTGGCCTTTTGGGTAGACAAATAGGCAAAACAAGGTGAATAGGGCATATTCGAGACAAATTGGTATGCTATAGCCCACGGTTTTCTGGGTGTGCCCAAGCATACTATGTGTCAAAAATTGACAGAGGCATGCTAAGGAGGTTGGTAATTATCTCAATATGGTCCTGATCAATATTCGTGGCCGTTTGAATGGACAAACAGGAAAAACGATGCAAATAGGGCATTTTTGGCTAAATCAGTGTCCTATAGCCCATGGTTTTGGAGGTGGGCCCGTGGTCCTAGCATATTGTGGGTGTAAAATCGATAGAGGCATGATAGAGAGGTTGAGGATTATTCCAATGTGGTCTGTTTCAATATTCCTGGCCATTTGTATGGACACACGAGAGAAATGGTGTGAACAAGGAATTTTCATGCCTTATCGGTGTGCTATATATCATGGTTTTGGAGGTGGGCCCAAGATTTGGGTATACTGTGGGATAAAAATCTATTATGGAATGATAGGGAGTTATAAATTATCTTAGTGTGGTCCGTTTCAATATTCGTGGCTATTTGGATGGACAAATAGGCAAAACGGAGAAAACGGGGCATTTTCAAGCTAAATAGATGTGTTACAGCCCATGGTTCCTGGGGTGGTCCTAGAGTCCAAGCGTTTTGTGGGCTAAAAATTGATCGGGTATTGTCATGGAGGTTGGGGATCATCCCAGTGTGGTCCATTTAAATATTCGTGACCATTTTGGAGGACAAACGGGCAAAACAGCACAAACGAAAAATTTTTGAGCTAAATTAGTGTGCTAGAGCCCATGGTTCTGGGTGTGAACCCGAGATCCGGGCATGCTGTGAGAAAACTATTGATAAGGGCATTCTAGGGGTTTAAGGTTCATCCCAGTATGGTCCGTTTTAATACTCATGGCCATATGGGTGGAGAAATGAGCGAAACAGTGCGAACGAGGCATTTTTGTGCCAAATTAGTGTGTTATAGCCCACAGTTCTGAGGGTAGGCTCGGATTTCAAGTGTGCACTGGGCTAAAAATCAATCGAGTCATGACAAGGAGGTTAGAAATCATCCCAGTGTGGTCCGTTTCAATATTCGGGGCTATTTGGGTGGATAAACAAGCAAAATAGCATGAAAGGGGCATTTTCAAACTATGTTGGTGTTTTATATCCCACGGTTCTGGGAGTGGGCCTGGGGTCCGGGCGTGCTGTGGGTCAAAAATTGATTGGGGTGTGCCATAGAGGTTGGGATTATCATAATGTGGTTTGTTTCACTAATCGTGGACATTTGTGTGGACAAACGGGCGAAACAGCATGAAAGAAGCAGTTTTTAGCCAAATCCGAGTGCTATTTCCCATAGTTCAAGCGTGGGCTCTGGATTAGGGCGTGGGCTAAAAATTGACTGGGCATCCCACAGAGGTTATGGATTATCCCATTATGTTCTTATTCAATATTCATGGCCATTTAGATAGACAAAATTTGAAACGGCATGAATATGGTATTTTTGGGCTAAATTGATGTGCTATAGCCTATGGTTCTGGGGGTGGGCCCGGGGTCTGGACATATTATGATTTGAAAATTCACCGAGGTGTTCAAGGGAGGTTGTTATCATCCTAATATGGTCTGTTTTAATATTCGTGGCCATTTGGGTGGACAAACGGATAAAAAGGCTTGAACGGGGCATTTTTGGGCTAAATCAGGGTATTATAGGCGACGGTTCTGGGGGTAGACTCGGGATACGGGCGTGCTGTGGGCTAAAAATTAATCAGGGTATACCAGGGAGGTTGGGGATTGTTCCAGTGTGGTCTCTTTCAATATTAGTGGCCATTTGGGTTGAAAAGTGTGTGAACAGCATGAACGGAGTATTTTCGGGCAAAATCAGTGCATTATATCCCAGGTTGGGGGTAAGCCCGGGGTTCGAGCATGCTTTATGTTAAAAATAGATCAGAACATGCTAGGGAGGTTAGAGATCATCCATGTGCGGTCCGTTTCAATATTCATGGCCATTTGGGTAGATAAAAAGGTGAAATGGCGCGAATTGGGCATTTTTGGGCCTAATCAGTGTGCTGTAGTCCACGGTTTTGGGGGTGGTTTAGGGTCCAGGTGTAATATGGGCTAAAAATTTATCGGGTTTGCTAGGGAGGTTGAGGATCATCCCAGTGTAGTATTTTTCAATATTTGTGGATATTTGGGAGGACAAACGGGAGAAATGGCACGAATAAGACATTTTCGGATGAAATCAATTTGCTATTGCCCATGGTTCTGGGGGAAGGCTTGCGTTCTGGGCATTTTGTCCTATGGGAGGTTCGGACAAATAGCAATATGGTTCTAGCGGTGGGTCTGGGCGTCCTATGGGAAAAAAATTGTCTTGGGCATACCAGGGAGGTTGGGATCATCCTAGTGTGTAATTTTCAATATGAGTGGCCATTTGGTTTGACAAGCCAGCGAAATAGAGCGAAAGGGGCATTTTTGAGCCAAATTAGTGTACTATAGCCCACTGTTCTGGGGGTGGGTTAGGGGTATAGGCATGCTGTTGGTCAAAAATTGTTAAGGGTATGCCAGGGAGGTTTAAGATCATCCCAATATGTTCTGTTTAAATATTCATGTCTATTTGGGTTGATAAACTGGCTAAACGGCATAAACAAAGCATTTTCGAGCAATATTGGTGTGCTATAGCCCACGGTTCCAGGGGTAGGCCCTCGGTCCAACCATGCTGTGGGCCAAAAATTAATTGGGGAATGCTAGGGAGGTTGGGGATCATCCCAGTGTGGTATGTTTCAATATTCGTGGCTATTCGGGTGGACAAACGGGCGATATAGTATGTACTGAGCATTTTGGGTAAAATCAATGTGCTATAGCCCACAGATCTGGGGTTGAGACCGAGGTCGAGGGGTGCTGTTGGACAAAAATTGATCGAGGTATGTCAGGGAGGTTAGGGATCATCCCAATAAGTTTTTTTTTTCAATTTTTGTGATCATTTAGGTGAACAAATAGGTGAAACAGTGCGAACGAGGAATCTTTGAGCCAAATCGGAGTGTTATAACCCACAATTTCGGCGGTGGGCTCGGGCGTGCTGTGGGTAAAAAATTGGTTGGGGCATGCTAGTGAGGTTGGGTATCATCCCAGTGTAGTCTATTTTAATATTCATGGCTATTTGGGTGGACAAACGGGTGAAATGATGCAAACGAAGAATTTTTGGTGTAAATTAGTATACTATAGCACAAAATTAACCTGGGGTGCCAGGGAGGTTGGAGATTTTCCTAATGTGGTCAATTTTAATATTCGTGGCAATTTAGGCAGACAAAAAGGTAAAACAATGTGAATGAGGCATTTTGGGGCAAAATCGATATGCTATAGCCCATAATTTTTGGGGTGTGCTCGGGATTCGAGTGTGTTGTGGGTCAAAAATCAACCCGAACATCCCAGGAGGGTTGGGTATTATCCCAATATGGTCTGTTTTAATATTTGTGGCCATTTGGGTGAAAAATTGAGCAAAATAGCTCAAACGAGGCATTTTTGAGCCAACTTGGTGCTATAGCCCTCAATTTTGGGGGTGGGCCCGGGGTTCGGGCTTGCTGTCCACCAAAAATCATCCAAGGCATTCAAGGAAGGCCGGGGATATTCTCCAGGTGGTCCATTTCAATATTCGTGACTATTTTGTTGGACAAATGACCAAAACAGTGCGAACAAGGTATTTTTTAGCCAAATCGGTGTGCTATGGCCCACGATTTGTCAAAAATCAATTGAGAAAAGCTAGGAAGGGTAGGTACTGTCCTAATATGGTCTATTTAAATATTCATGGCAATTTGGGTGGACAAACAGGTTAAACGGCGCAGACATAGAGTTTTGGGTCTAAATTGATGTGCGATAGCAAAGGTTCCAGGGTTGGGCCCAAGATTTGATCATTTTGTGGGCCACAAATTGACCATGGTATGCCAGTGAGGTTAGGTATCATCCCTGTGTGGTCCGTTTCAATATTTGTGGACATTTGAGTGGATAAACAGGCAAAACGATGCAAATGAGGAATTTTTTAGCCAATTCGAAGTGCTATAGCCCACAATTCTGGGTGTGACACCGAGGTTCGGGCATGCTAATAGGGAAAAATTGACTTGCGCATGCCAAGAAAGTTGGGGATCATCCCAGTGTGGTCCATTTCAATATTCATGGCTATTTAGGTGGAGAAATGGGTAAAATGGCACGAACGGGGAGTTTTGGTGTCTAATCGATGTGCTTTAGCCCACGAACCCGGGGGTGAGTTCAGGGTCCGGGTGTTCTGTGTACCAAAAATTGATGGGAGTGTTCCAGGAAGGTTGGGCATCATCCTAGTATGATCCATTTCATTATTCGTGGCTATTTTGTTGGAGAAACGGGCAAAACGGTGCGAATGGGGCATTTTTGGGACAAGTCGGTGTGCCATAGCCTATGGTTTCGGGGGTAGGCTCGGGGCACGAGTGTGTTGTAGGCCTAAAATCAATCAGGGCATGCCAAGGAGGTTTGGTACTATCCCACTGTGGTTCATTTCAATATTCGTGGCTATTTGTATGGGCAAACAGGCCGAGTTGCGCAAATAGGGCATTTTTGAATAAAATTGGTATGCTATTGCCCACGGTTCTAGGGGTGGGCCTAGGATTCGGGCGTCTGTGGGTTGAAAATCAACCAAGGAATTTCAGGAAGGATGGGGATCATTACAGTATGGTTCTTTTTAATATTCATGGCCATTTGGGTGGACAAACGGGTGAAATGACATGAATAGGGCATTTTCAGGCCAAATCGGTGTGCTATAACCCTCAGTTCTTTGAGTGAGATTGGGGTCGGGACATGCTGTGGGCTGAAAATTGATCGGGCCATGCCAGAGAGGTTGGGGATCATCTAGTATAACCTATTTCAATATCCCATTAGGGTGGACAAATGGGCAAAACGACGCAAATAGGGCATATTCGGGACCAATTGGGGTGCTATAGCCCTTGTTCTGGGAGTAGTCCAGTGCATGCTGTGGGATAAAAATTGACCAGAGCCTGCCAGATAGGTTGGGTATCGTCCCAGTGTGGTATGTTTCAATATTCGTGGTTATTTGAGTGAACAAATGAGTGAAATGGCATGAACGAGACATTTTTTGGCCAAATCGGTGTGCTATAGCCCATGATTTTGAGGGTGAGCCCGGGATTCGGGCATGATATGGGCCAAAAATCGATCATAGCATTCCCAATATGGTCCATTTCAGTGTTTGTGGCTATTTGGGTGGACAAACGGATGAAATAACGTGAACATAGAGTTTTTGGGCCAAATATGTGTGCAATAGCAAGGGTTCCAAGGGTGGGCCTAGGATACATGCATATTGTTGGCCAAAAATTGATCGAGGCATGCCAGGGAGGTTAGGGATCATCACAGTATAGTTTGTTTTAATATTCATGGCTATTTGGGTGAAAAATAGGCAAAACGGCGTAGATGGGGCATTTTCGAGCCAAATTGAAGTTCTATAGCACATGATTCTAGGGGTAGGTTCAAGGTTCAGGCGTGCTGTGGGTCAAAAATTAACTTGGGCATGATAGGGAGGTTGAGCATCATCCTAGTATAGTCCATTTCAATATTCGTGGTCAGATGGGTGGACACATAGGTGAAACGACATGAATGGGGTTTTTTGGGGCCAAATCTGTGGCCTTCAGCCTACGATTGCGGGGGTGGGCCTGGGGTCTGGGCGTGTTGTCTTCCAAAAATTGATCGAGGCATGCCAGGGAGGTTGTCCATTATCCCGATGTGGTCTGTTTCATTATTCATATCCATTTGGGTAGAGAAATGTGGGAAAAGGATTGAATGAGGCATTTTTTGGCTAAGTCGATATGCTATAACCCACGGTTTTGGAGGTAGGCTCAAGGTCTGGGCGTGTTGTAGGCAAAAAAATGATCAGGTCTTACTAGTGAGGTTTGGGAATTTCCCAGTATGGTCCGTTTCAATATTCATGGCCATTTAGGTGGATAAATTGGGGAAATGATACGAACAAGAAATATTCGGATCAAATTAGGTGCTATAGCCCACGGTTCTAGGGGTGGGCCCAGGTGTGCTGTGGGATAAAATTGATCAGGGCATGCAAAAGAGGTTGGTTATCATCCCAGTGTAGTTCGTTTTAATATTCATGGCTATTTTGGTGGATAAATTGGTGAAACGGCATGATCGAGGCATTTTTGGGCTAAATCAGTGTGCTATAGCTCACAGTAATGGGGGTGGGATCGAGGTCCGAGCATGCTGTGGACCAAAAATTGATCGGGGCATGACATGGAGGTTGAGGATTGTCCTAAAGTGGTTCGCTTCAATATTCATGGCTATTTGAGTGGACAAATGGGCAAAATAGTGCATAAGGGGATTTTTGGACTAAATAGGTGTGCTATGCCGACAGTTTTGGGGGTGGGACTGGGGTCCAGGCTTGCTGTGGGCCAAAAATCAACCTAGAAATGATAGAGGATTGTGAATCATCCCATTATGGTCCATTTCAACATTCGTGTTTATTTGGGTGGATAAACAGGCAAAACAACGCTAATGGGTAATTTTTGGGTCAAGTCTGTGTGCTATTGCCCATAGTTTTGAGGGTGGTTTAGGGGTCCGAGCGTGCTGTGGTCCAAAAATTGACCGAGTCTTTCCAAGGAGTTTAGGGATCCTCCCAGTGTTATCCGTTTCAATATTTGTGGCCATTGGGTTGGACAAATAAGCAAAACGACACAAATGGGGTATTTTTTAGCCAAATCGGTGTGCTATAGCCTACTGCTATGGGTGTGGGTACAAGGTTTGGGTATGTTGTGGGTTAAAAATTTATCGGAGCATGCCAGTTTTCGTGGCTATTTGGGTGGACGAATGGGTAAAATGGCACAAAAGGGGCATTTTTGGGCCAAATTGGTGTGCTATAGCTGACGATTTTGGGGCTGAACTCGGGGTTGAGGCATACTGTGGGCCAAAAATCAACTGAGCTATGCCAGAGGGATATGGGAATGATCCTAGTGTAGTCCATTTCAAGATTCGTGGCTATTTGGGTGGATAAACAGGTTAAATAGCACAAATGGGAAATTTTGGGACAAGTTGGTGTGCTATAGCCCACGATTTTATGGATGGTCCCGGGGTTCGATCGTACTGTAGGCCAAAAATTATTCAGGGCATGACAGGGAGGTTAGGGATCATCCCAGTGTGGCTTTTTTCAATATTCATCGCCATTTGGGTGGACAAATTGGAGAAACAGCGCGAATTGGGCATTTTTAGGCTAAATTGGTGTGCTATAGCCCACGGTTCCAGGGATAGTCTCGGGGTTCGGGTGTGCTGTGTGCGAAAAATTGACTGGTATATGTCAGGGTAGTATAGGATAGTCGCTGTGTGGTTCGTTTTAATATTTGTGGCAATTTGGGTTGATAAACGGATGAAACAGCGCGAACGAGGCATTTTTATGCGAAATCAATGTTCTATAGCCCACGGTTAAAGCAGTAGGCCTAGGGTTCAGGTGTGTTGTAGTCCAAATATCAACCAAGGCATGCCGTGGAGGTTTAGGATTATCCTAATATGACCTGTTTCAATATTCGTGGCCAATTGGGTGGACAAATGGGCAAAACGGGATAAATGGGGCATTTTCAAGCAAAATTGGTGTGCTATAGACCGTGGTTCTAGGGGTGGGCCAAGGGTTCGGGCGTGCTGTGCGATGAAAAAAGATCGAGGCATGCCAGGGATGTTCGGAATATCCCATTATAGTGCGTATCAATATTTGTGTCCATTTGGGTGGACAAACAAGAAAAACTGCGCTAACGGGGCATTTTCTAGCCAAATTAGTATGCTATAGCCCATCGTTATAGCCCATGATTCTAGGGGTGGGCTTGGGTTTCAGGCATACCGTTAGAAAAAAATTGATCGCTGCATGCCAGGGAGATTAAGGACCATCCCAGTATGGTCCATTTAAATATTCGTAGCCATTTGGTGGGAGAAACGGGAAAAATGTCGTGAATAGGGCATTTTTGGGCCAAATCGGTGTGCTTGTAGTCAACAGTTTTGGGGGTGGGCCCGAGGTCCTGGCATGTTGTGGGCTAAATATTAATTGGGGCATACCAGGGAAGTTGAAGATCGTCCTAGTATTGTACGTTTCAATATTCGTGGCAATTTGGGTGGACAAACTAGTGAGACAGCGCGAATGACATATTTTCAAGCCAAATAGATATGCTATAGCCCATAGTTTTGGTGGTGGGCTCGGGATCTGGGCGTGCCGTATGCCAAAAATTAATTGGGGAATTCTAGGGTGTTTGGGGATCATCCTCGTGTGGTTTGTTTCACTATTCGTGGCTATTTGTTTGGACAAACGGGCGAAATGGTCCAAATGGGGCATTTTCGGGCAAAATCGGTGAACTATAGCCTATGGTTCTGGGGGTAGGCTCGGGGTATGGATGTGTGGTTGGTCAAAAATCAATCGAGGCATGCCAGGGAGGTTTATTATCATACCGGTATGGTCCGTTTAAATATTTGTGTCTATTGGGGTGGATAAATGGATAAAATGGCAGAAACAGGATACTTTTCGGCCAAATCAATATGCTAAAGCCCACGATTATGGGGAAATCCTGGGTTCCAGGTATGATGTAGGCTGAAAATCGACTGAGGCATGCTAGGGAGGTTGGGTATCATCCCAATGTGGTATGTTTTAATATTTGTGGTCATTTGGGTGGACAAACGGGCAAAACGGCATAAATGAGGCATTTTCGGACCAAATCAGTGTGGTATAGCCCACAGTGCTGGGGTGGGCTGGGGTTCGAGTATACTGTGGGCCTAAAATAAATGGGGTAGTGCCAAGGAGGTTGGGAATCATCTTGGTGTGGTCTATTTAAATATCTTAGCCATTTGGGTGGAAAACGAGGCAAAACGACATGAACGAGGTATTTTTTGGCCCAATCAGTGTTCTATAGCCCATGATTTCATGGGTGGGCCCGGGGTTCGGGTGTGCTGTGGGTTGAAAATCAACCGAGGCATTCCAAGGAGTTGGATATCATCTTATTATGGTATTTTTCAATATTCATGGCATTTGGGTGAACAAATGAGCGAAACAGCACAAACGAGGCACCTTTGGGCCAAACTAAAGTGTTATAGCCCATGGTTCTAGGGTGGGCCCGAGGTTCGGGTGTGTTATGGACTTAAAATTGATTGGGGATTTCCAGGGAAGTTAAGGATCATCACAGGGCTGTCCATTTCATTATTCATGGCCAGTTGGATGCACAAACAGACAAAACAACACAAATGGGTCATTTTCAGGCTAATCAGTGTGCTGTAACCAATGGTTTTGATGGTGGGCCCAAGGTTTGGGCATACTGTGGGTCAAAAATTGGTTGGGGATGTGCCAAGGAGGTAGGGTATCTTTGTAGTGTGTTATTTTTCAATATTGATGGCCATTTGGGTGGACAAACATAAGAAACGACATAAATGGGGCATTTTTTAGCCAAATCAGTGTGCTATATCCCATAGTTTTGGGGGTGGGATAGAGTTTTGGGCCTGCTGTAGACCAAAAATTGATCAAGTCATGCTAGGAAAGTTCAGGATCATTTCAGTATGGTTTATTTAAATTTTCGTGTCTAGTTGGGTGGACAAATGGCGAAACAATGTAAACGGGACCTTTTCGATCCAAATCGGTGTGCTATAGACCGTGGTTCTAGGAGTGGGATTGTGGAATGGGAATCCTGTGTTCCAAAAACTGACCAGGCATGTCAGAGAGATTTGGGATCATCCTAGTGTGGTCAATTTCAATATTCGTGGCCATTTGGGTGGACAAATGGGCGAAACGACACAAATGGGTCTTATTCGTACCAAATTGATGTCCTAGTGTTGCTCGTTTCAATATTCGTGGCCATTTAGGTGGAGAAACAGGTAAAACGATGCGAACGGGGCATTTTCGGGCCAAATCAGTGCGCTATAGCCCACAATTCTAGGGATGGGTCTGGGGGTCGGGCATGTTGTGTACCAAAAATTGACTGAGGCATACCAAGGAGGTTGTGGGTCATACCACTGTGGTCCGTTTCAATATTTGTGGCCATTTGAGTTAACAAACGGGCAAAACGGCGTGAACAGGGCATTTTTGGGCCAAATCGTTGTGTTATAGCCCATGGTTCTGAGGGTTGGGATTATCCCAGTATGTTTTATTTTAATATTCGCGGTCATTTGGTTGGAAAATGGGCAAAAAGGCAAGAACGGGGGTGTCTTTAGGGCAAATACATGTGCTAAAAGCCACAAATCTTGGGGGTGGGCCCGGGGTTCGTGAGTGTTGTTGGCCAAAAATCAATCGAGGCATTCCATAGAGGTTGCTGATCATCACAGTTTGGTTGGTTTATATATTCATCATCATTTGGATGGAATACGGGTGAAACGGTGTGAACAAGATATTTTAGGGCGAACCGATGTGATATAGCCCACGGTTTTGGGAGTGGGCTTGAGTTCTGAGCATGATATGGGCCAAAAATCAATTGGGGCATGCCAGGGATATTGGGGATCATCCCAGCGTGGTTCGTTTCTATAGTCGTGGCCATTTGTGTGGACAAATGGGCAAAACAGCACGAATGGGGCATTTTCGGGCAAAATTAGCGTGCTATAATCCACGATTATTGAGGTGGTACCCGGTTTTGAGCATGATATAGGCTGAAAATTAATCGCCATATGTCAAGGAAGTTGGGGATCATCCTTGTATGGTTTGTTTCTAAATTCATGGCCATTTGGGTGGGAAAACGGGCAAAATAGTGTGAATGAGGCATTTTTGGACTAAATCGATGTGCTATGGCCCACAGTTCTAGGGGGGCCTGGGGTTCAGTCTTGTTGTATGCCTAAAATCAACTAGGGTGGGCCAGGGAGATTGTCCCAGTGTGGTCCATTTTAACATTCGTGTTCATTTGGGTGAACAAACAATCCAAAGGTGAGAACAAGGCATTTTTATGCTAAATCGGTGTATTATATCCCATGGTTTTGGGGGTGGACTTGGGGTCCGAGAGTTTTGTGGGCCAAAAATTGATCAGGGCATGCTAGGGAGGTTGGGGATCCTCCTACTGTGGTTAGTTTCAATATTAGTGGCCATTTGGGTGGACAAACGAATGAAACAACACAAACAGGACATTTTTTGCCAAATCGATGTGCTATAGTACACGATTGTGGGGGTGGGACTAGGGTCGGGATATGAAGTGGGCCAAAAATTGATCGGACCATGCCGGGGAGGTTGAAAATCATCTTATTAGGGCCCGTTTCAATATTCATGGCCACTTGGGTGGATAAATGGGCGAAATAATGCGAATGGGGCATACTCGGGCAAAATCGAAATGCTATAGCCCATGATTTCGGGGCTGGGCCCGAGCATGCTGTTGGCTGAAAATATATCATGGCATGCTAGGTAGGTTGGGTATTATCCCAATATGGTCCATTTCAGTATTTGTGTCCATTTGGGTAGATAAATGGGTGAAATGGCAAGATCGAGGCATTTTCAAACTAAATTGGTATGCTATAGCTCATGATTTTAGGGGTGAGATCGGGGTCCAAGCGTGCTGTGGGACAAAAATCAACCGAGACATGCCAGGGAGGTTAGGGATTTTTCTAGTGTGTTCTATTTTAATATTTGTGGCCATTTAGTAGACAAACGGGTGAAATGATATGAATAGAAAATTTTTGGGCTAAATCAGTGTGCTATAGCCTACCGTTCTTGCGGTCGGCACGGGGTTCAGATATGTTGTGGGCCAAAAATTGACCATGGCCTATCAGGGAGGTAAGGGATTATTCCAGTGTGATTCATTTCCATATTTATGGTCATTTGAGTTGATAATTTAGTGTGCTATAGTCCACGGTTCTGGGGGTGGTCCTGGGGTTCGGGCATTCTATGTGTCAAAAATTGATTAGGGCATGCCAGGGAGGCTGAAGATCATCCTAGTTATATGTGATTTAATATTCGTGGCCATTTGGATAGACCAACGGGCGAAACGACACAAATGGGGAGTTTTCATGCCAAATTGCTGTGCTATATTCCACAGTTTTGGGGTTGGTCCTAGGGTCTGGGTATGCTATATGGTAAAAATTGATCGGGGTATGCCAGGAAGGTTGGGTATCATCCCAGGGTTGTCCGTTTCAAAATTAGTGGCCATTTGGGTGGACAAACTGGTGAAACAGTGTAAATGGAGCATTTTTTTTGCTAAATCGATCTTATAGCCCATGGTTCCTAGGGTGGGCCTAGGGTCCAGGCGTATTGTTAGATACGAATCGGCCGAGACATGATAGGGAGGTTGGATACTATCCCAGTGTTGTATGTTTCAATATCCGTGGCCATTTGGGTGGATAAACAAGAGAAACAGTGTGAACGAGGTATTTTTGATCCAAATTGGTATGCTATAACCAATGGTTTTGGGGGTAGGGTTCGGACGTTTTGTAAGCCAAAAATTGACCGAATCACACTAGGTAGGTTAGGGATCATCTTAGTGTTGTCCATTTTATTATTCGTGGCCATTTGGGTGGACAAACAAGCAAAATAGCGCAAAAGGTCATTTTTGGGCAAAATCGGTATGCTATAGCCGAGGGTATTGGGGGTGGTCCTAGGGTATGAGCGTGATGAGGGACAAAAATCAACTTGAACATGACAAGGAGGTTAGGTATCATCCCAGTGTGGTCCGTTTCAATATTCGTGGCCATTTGGGTGGATAAACGGGCGAAATGGCGTAAAAGGGGCTTTTTTGGGGTAAATCAGTGTGCTATAGCTGACGGTTCTAGGGATTGGCCCGGGGTTCGGGAGTTTTCTGGGCCAAAAATATACCTGGGCATGAAAAGGATGTTTTGTATCATCCCTGTGTGGTACATTTTAATATTCGTTGCTATTTGGTTGGACAAACAGGCAAATTGGAGCAAATGGGGTATTTTCGGACCAAATAAGTGTGCTATAGCCACTGTTCTAGGGTGGGCCCCGGGTCCGGTCATACTGTGGGTTAAAATGCCAGGGAGTTGGGAATGATCCCAGTGTGGTCTGTTTCTACATTCATGGCCATTTGGATGGATAAATGGGTAAAACAGTGCGAAAGGGGCATTTTTGGGCCAAATTGGTGTGCTATAGCCGATGGTTCCAGGGGTGGGCTCAAGGTACGAGTGTGTTGCAGGCCATAATTTGACATAGGTGTTATAGGGATATTAAAGATCATCCAGTGGGGTTCATTTCAATATTCCTGGCCATTTGGGTAGACAAAATGGCAAAATGGTGCAAAAGGGGAATTTTTAGGCTAAATCGATATGTTATAGCCCACGGTTCAATGGGTGGGCTAGGGTTCTGGGCGTATTGTGGGCAAAAAATTGTTTGAGGTGTGGCAGGGAGGGTGGGATCATTCCAATATGGTCCGTTTCAATATTTGTGGCCATTTGGATTGACAAATTAGAGAAAAGGCGTGACTGTGGCATTTTTTAGGCCAAATCGGTGTGCTATAGCCTACGGTTCTGGGGATAAGCTTGGGATTTGGGCATTTTGTATGCCAAAAATTAACCGAGGCATGAAAGGGAGGTAGGTTATAGTCCTAGTGTGGTCCGTTTCAATATTTGTGTCCATTTAGGTGGACAAACGGACTAGATGGCGTGAATGGGGAATTTTTGGGCCAAATTGATGTGCTATAGCCCATGGTTCAAGAGTTAGGCTCAGGGTTCGGGTGTGCCCTGGGAAAAAATTGATCGTGGTATGCAAGGGAGGTTTAGAATCCTCCAGTGTAATCTATTTCAATATTCATGTCCATTTGTGTGGACAAACGAGCAAAACGACGCGAACGGGGCTTTTTTAAACAAAATCTATTGTTATAGCCCACAGTTCTAAGGGTAGGCCGAAGGTTTGGGCGTGCTGTGGGACAAAAATCAATTGGGGTATGCCAGGGAGGTTGGGGATCATCCCAGTGTAGTGCTTGTCAATATTCGTGGCCATTGGGTGAACAAATAGGAAAAACAGCGCGAACGGGGCATTTTTGAGCCAAATCATTATGCTATAACCCATGGTTTCAGGGGTGGGCACAGGGTTTGAGCATAATGTTGGACAAAAATCAATAGTAGCATGTTAGGGGGGTTGGGAACCATCCCAGTTTGGTCTGTTTTAATATTCGTGGCCATTTGGTGGGAAAAATGGGAAAAATACCGCGAATAGGGCATTTTTGGGCCAAATCGATGTGCTATAGCCGACGATTTTGGGGGTGGGCCCAAGGTCCAGGCATGTTGTGTGCCAAAAATTAATCGGGGCATGCCAGGGAGTTTGTAGATCATCCTAGTATGGTACGTTTCAATATTCATGGCCATTTGGGTATACAAATAGGTGAAACAATGCAAACGGGGTATTTTTTGGGCCAAATGGATGTGCTACAACCCATGGTTCTGGGGGTGGGCTCGGGGTCCAGGCGTGTCGTATGCTAAAAATTGATTGGTTATGCCAGAGTGTTTGAGGATCATCCCCGTATGGTTCGTTTCACTATTCATGGCCATTTGGGTGGACAAACAGGAAAAAAACGGTTAAAATGGGGTATTTTTGTTTCAAGATTGGTGAACTACGCCACGGTTGCTGGGGGAAGGCCCAGGATACGGATGTGTGGTTGGCCGAAAATCAATTGGGGCATGACATTAATGTTGGGTATCATCTCGATATGGTTCGTTTAAATATTTGTGGCCATTGGGGTGGACAAATGGGTAAAATAGCAGAAACAGAATATTTTTGGGCCAAATCAATATGCTAAAGCCCACAATTATGTGGCAAAGCCTGGGTTCTGGGCATGTGTAGGATAAAAATCGACTAAGACATGATAGGGAGGTTAGGGATCATCCTAATGTGGTACGTTTTAATATTGGTGGCCATTTTGGTGGACAAACGAGTGAAACGACACGAACGAGACATTTTTGGACCAAATCAGTGTGCTATAGCTCACAGTTTTAGGGTGCGGCTGGGGTTCAAGCGTATTGTAGGCCAAAAATAAATCGAGAAATGAAAATGAGGGTGGGGATCATCCTGGTGTGGTCTATTTAAATATCCATGGCCATTTGGGTGGAAAACGAGGCCAAACAACGAGAACAAGGAATTTTTGGGCCCAATCAATGTGCTATAACCCCCGAATTTGTGGGTGAGCCCTGGGTTCGGGTGTACCATTGGTTGAAAATCAACCGAGGAATTCCAAGGAGTTGGATATCTTCTTAGTATGGTATTTTTCAATATTCATGGCATTTCGGTGAACAAATGAGCGAAATAGCGTGAACGGGGCATTTTTAGGCCAAATTAGAGTGCTGTAGCCCATAGTTCTGGGGGTGGGTCCGGGGTTCGGGTGTTCTATGCTTAAAATTTATTGAGGCTTACCAGCGAGGTTAAGGATCATCCCAGGATTGTCCATTTCATTATTCGTGGCTATTTGGGTGCATAAATAGGCAAAATGGTGCAAATGGGTCATTTTCAGGTTAATCGGTATGCTGTAGCCAATGGTTTCGGTGGTGGACCTAGGGTACGGGCATGATGTGGGTACAAATTCAATTAGGGGGAATTCTAGGGAGGTTGGTGATCTTCCTAGTATGGTCTGTTTCAATATTTATGGCCATTTGGGTGGACAAATATGATAAACGGCACAAATGGGGCATATTTCAGCCAAATCAATGTGCTATAGCCCACGATTTTAGGGGTGGGGTCGAGGTTCGGGCCTGATGTGTATTAAAAATTGATCAAGGCATGCCAGGGAAGTTGGGGATCATTTCATTATGGTCCGTTTAAATATTCATGGCCAGTTAGGTGGACAAATGGGCAAAACAGCGAGAACGGGGCCTTTTCAGTCTACATCGGTGTGCTATAGCCTCCGATTCTACGAATGGGATTCTAGTATGGGTGTTTTGTAGTAAAAAATATGACCAAGTAATGACAAAGAGGTTGTGGATAATCCTAGTGTGGTCAGGTTTTATATTCGTGGCTATTTGTGTGGACAAATAGGAGAAACGACACAAACGGGCCATATTTGTGCTAAATCGGTGTTCAATAGCCCACTGTTCTGGGGGTTCGGGTGTGTTGTGGGTTGAAAATTGATTGGGGTGTGCAAAGAAAGTTGGTGATCATCCTAGTGTGGTATGTTTCAATATTTACGACTATTTGGGTGGACAAATGGGAGAATCGATGCAAATGGGGCATTTTTTGGCCAAATCGGTGTGCTATAGCCCACGGTTCTGGGGTGGGCCTGTGGTCTAGGTGTTATGAGGGCCAAAAATCAATTGATTCATACTAGGGAGGTTGGGGATCATCCCAGTGTTGTCCGTTTAAATTTTGAGGGCCATTTGGATGGACAAACAGGCAAAACAGTGTAAACGGGGCATTTTTAGGCAAAATCAGTGTTCTATAACCTATGGTTCTAGTGATGGGTCTGGGTACTGGGCATTTTGTGTGCCGAAAATTGACTGAGGAATACCAATGAGGTTTTGGGTCATCCCAGTGTGGTTCGTTTCAATATTCGTGGCATTTGAGTGAACAAATGGGAGAAATAGTGCGAACGAGGCATTTTTGGGCTAAATCGGTATGCTATAACCCACGATTTCAGGGGTAGGGATCATCCCAATGTGGTTAGTTTCAATATCGTGGCTATTTGGGTGGACAAATGGGCATAAGGGCAAGAATGGGGTGTCTTTGGGCCAAATCCATGTGTTATAGGCCATAAATTTTGGGGGTAGGCCCGAGGTCCGTGTGTGTTGTTGGCAAAAAATGATTAGGGCATGCCAAGGAGGTTGCTGATCATAACAGTTTGGTTATTTTAGATATTCATCACCATTTGGATGAACAAACAGGCAAATGGTGTGAATGGTGCATTTTGGGCCAAATCGGTGTGATATAGCCCACGGTTCTAGGAGTGGGCCCAGTGTCTAAGCATGATGTGGGCCAAAAAACAATCGAGGCTTCCCAGGGAAGTTGGGGATCATCCCAGCATGGTCTGTTTCCTTATTTGTGGCTATTTATGCGGATAAATAGAACAAACAATATGAATGGGGAATTTTCGGGCAAAATCAGTGTGCTATCGTCCACGATTCTAGGGGTGAGCCCCAGTTTAGGGCATGCTGTAGGTTGAAAATCAACTGCGGCATGTCAAGGAGGTTGGGGATTGTCCTAGTGTGGTATTTTTCTATATTCATGGCCATTTGGGTGGATAAAAGGGCAAAACGGCGTGAATGGGGCATTTTTAGGCCAAATCGGTATGCTATGGCCTACGGTTCCAGGGGTGGGCTCGGGGTTCAGATGTGTTGTAGACCTAAAATAATTGAGGTCATACCAGGGAGGATGGGGATTATCCCAGTGTTGTCCATTTTAATCTTCGTGTTAATTTGGGTGAAAAAATAAGCCAAACGGTGAGAATAGGGCATTTTTTGGGCTAAATAGGTGTGTTATATCCCACAGTTTTAGGGGTGGACTCGGGTTCTAGTGTTTTGTGGCCCCAAAATTGATTGGGTTATTAAAGAGAGGCTGGGGACCATCTTAGTGTAGTCAGTTTTGATATACCTGGCCATTTGGGTGGACAAACGGACGAAACAATAAGAATGGGGAATTTTTGAGCCAAATCGATGTGCTATAGTATACGGTTGTATGGGCGGGACTGGGGTTGGGATATGTTGTAGGCCAAAAATTGAATAGCCCGTGCTAGGGAGGTTGAGGATCATCTTATTAGGGTCCGTTTCAATATTCATGGACACTTGGGTGGACAAATAGGCTAAACAACATGAACAGGGCATATTCGGGTCCAATCGGGATGCTATAGCCCATGGTTCTAGGGTGGGCCCAAGTGTGCTTCTAGCTGAAAATTGATTGAGGCATGCTAGGGAGGTCAGGTATTGTCCCAATATGGACCATTTCTACATTTGTGGCCACTTGGGTGGACAAATGGGTGAAATGGTGTGATCGAGGCATTTTAAGGCTAAATTAGTGTGTTATAGCCCATGGTTTTGGGGGTAGGACCACAATACGGGCATGCTATAGGAAAAAAATCAATCAAAACATGCCAGGAAGGTTTGGGATTATCCCAGTGTGGTCCGTTTCAACATTCGTGTCCATTTGGATGGACAAATAGGAAATATAGCGCAAAAAGGTCATTTTCGGGCCAAATTGGTGTGCTATAGCCCATTATTTCAATGGTGGGCCCAGGGTACGGGTGTGATATGGTCCAAAAATTGATCATGGAATGTTAGGGAGGTAGGGAATCATTCCAGTGTTGTCTATTTCCATATTTATGGTTATTTGGGTTGACAAATGAGCTAAACGGCTCGAACAGGGCATTTTCAGGCTAAATCGATGTGCTATAGCCCACAATTTTGGGGGTGGGCCTGGTTTCGGGCATTTTATGGGTCAAAAATCGATTGAGGAATGCCTGGGAGGTTGGGGATTATGCCAGTATAGACTGCTTCAATATTCATGGCAATTTATATGGAAAAATGGGTGAAACGGCACGAACGGGTAATTTCATGCCAAATTGGTGTGCTATATCCCACAGTTCTGGGGTTGGTCCTGGGGTATGGGTGTGCTATATGATAAAAATTAATAGAGGCATTCCAGGAAGGTTGGCGATCATCTTAGGGTTGTCTGTTTCAATATTTGTGGCCATTTGGGTGGACAAACGGGCAAGACGGTGTAAATGGGGCATTTTTGGGCCAAATCGGTGTTATAACCCACGATTCCTAGGGTGGGACCGGGGTCCATACGTACTGTGGGGTAAAAATTGACTAATACGTGACATAGAGGTTGGGAATTATCCTAGTATGCTCCATTTCAATATCCGTGTCCATTTGGGTGGATAAACAAGTGAAACAGCACGAATGAGGTGTTTTCAATCCAAATTGGTGTGCTATAACCAATGGTTTTGGGGTTAGGGTCCGAGTATGCTGTGGGCCAAAAATCAACCAGGCATTCTAGGAAGTATAGGAATTATACCAGTGTGGTATTTTTTTAATAGTCATGGCCATTTGGGTTGACAAACGGGCAAAACGGCACAGAAGGGGCATTTTTGGGCAAAATCAGTATGCTATAGTCGAGGGTTTTGGGGTGGGCCTGGGGTCCGGGCGTGCTGTGAGACGAAAATTGACTTGGGTGTACCAAAAGGTTAGGGATTATCCAATATGGTCCATTTCAATATTCGAGGCCATTTGGGTGGACAAACGGGCGAAACGGCACAAAAGGGCATTTCGAACCAAATTAGTGTGCTATAGCCGAGGGTTCTGGGGTGGTCTCGGGTTTCGGGAGTGCTGTGGTATAAAAATAGACCTGGGTTTGAAAAAGAGGTTTTGGAATATCCCAGTGTTATTAGTTTTAATATTCGTGGGCATTTGGTTGGACAAACAGGAGAAAGAGAGCAAATGGGGTATTTTCAGGCTAAATAAATGTGCTATAGCCCACTGTTTTGGGGTGGGCCCAGGGACTGGTCGTACTGTGGGTTAAAAATTATCTGAAGTATGCCAGCTAGGTTAGGGATGATCCCAGTGTAGCCCGTTTTAACATTCATGGCCATTTGGGTGGACAAATGGGAAAAATGGTGCAAAAAGGGCATTTTCGGGCCAAATTGGTGTGCTATAGCCGACCGTTTCAGCGGTGGGCCCAGTGTTCGGGTGTGCTATGGTCCAAAAATTAACTGTGGCATGTTAGAAAGGCGGGGAATCATTCCAATGTGGTACATTTCCATATTTTTCATCATTTGGGTTGACAAACGAGCTAAACGGCTCGAACAGGGCATTTTTAGGCTAAATCAATGTGCTATAGCCCACAGTTCTCGGGGTGCGGCTGGGGTTCGGGCATGTTGTGGGTCAAAAATCAATTGAGGCATGCCTGGGAGGTTTGGGATCATTCCAGTATGGACTTCTTCAATATTCGTGGCCCTTGTTATGAAAAAATAGGAGAAACGACACGAACGGGGAGTTTTCATGTCAAATTGGTCTGCTATATCCCACGGTTCTGGGGGTGGTCCTGGGGAATGGGTTTGCTATATGATAAAAATCAATAGGGGCATTCCAGGGAGGTTGGAAATCATTTTAGGGTTGTCTGTTTCAATATTTGTGGCCATTTGGGTGGACAAACAGGCAAGACGATGTAAATGGGGCATTTTTGGGCCAAATCGGTGTTATAACCCAAGAATCCAAGGGTGGGCCTGAGGTCCAGGTGTACTGTGGGGTAAAAATTAACTGAGACATGAAATAGAGGTTGAGAATTATCCCAGTATGCTCCATTTCAATATCCGTGGCTATTTGGGTGGATAAACAAGTGAAACGGCGCGAATGAGGTGTTTTCAATCCAAATCGGTGTGCTATAACCAATGGTTTTGGGGGTGGGCCTGGGGTTAGGGTATGCTGTGGGCTTAAAATTGCCTGAGGATTTCCAGGGAGGTTAAGGATCATCCCAGGATTGTCCATTTCATTATTCATGGCCATTTGGGTATATAAATAGGCAAAATGGTGCAAGTGGGTCATTTTCAGGCTAATCGATGTGCTATAGCCAATGATTTCGGTGGTGGGCCCAGGGTACGGGCATGCTGTGGGTAAAACTTCAGTCAGGGGGAATTCCAGGGAGGTTGGGGTTCTTTCTAGTGTGGTCTGTTTCAATATTTATGGCCATTTGGGTGGACAAATATGAGAAACGGCACAAATAGGGCATATTTCAGCCAAATCAGTGTGCTATAGCCATAATTTTGGGGGTAGGGTCGAGGTTTGGTCCTGCTGTGGATTAAAAATTGATCAAGGAATGCCAGGACAGTTAGGGATCATTTCATTATGGTCCGTTTAAATATTCGTGGCCAGTTAGGTGGACAAATGGGCAAAACAGCGAGAACGGGGCCTTTTCAGTCTAAATCGGTGTACTATAAGCTATGGTTCTGGGAATAGGATTCTGGTATGGGCGTGTTGTATTCCAAAAGATGACTGAGTAATGACAAAGAGGTTGGGGATAATCCTAGTGTGGTCAGTTTCAATATTCGTGGCCATTTGTATGGACAAATAGGAGAAACGATGCTAATGGGCCATATTCTTGCCAAATCGGTGTTCTATAGCCCACTGTTCTAGGGGTACGGGTGTGTTGTGGGTTGAAAATCAAATGGGGTATGCCAGGAAAGATGGTGATCATCCCATTGTGGTCTGTTTCAATATTTATAACTATTTGGGTGGACAAATGGGAGAATCGATGCAAACACGGCATTTTTGGTCCAAATCGCTGTGCTATTTCCCACGGTTCTGGGGTGGGCCGATGGTCCAGATGTTATGAGGTCCAAAAATCAATTGATTCATAACAGGGAGGTTGGGGATCATCCCAGTATTGTCCATTTAAATTTTGAGGGCCATTTGGATAGACAAATAGGCAAAACAGTGTAAATGGGGCATTTTTAGGCCAAATCAGTGTGCTATAACCTATGGTTCTAGTGATGGATCTGGGTGCTAGGTATGTTGTGTGCCAAAAATTGATTGAGGAATACCAATGAGGTTTTGGGTCATCCCAGTGTGGTTCGTTTCCATATTCATGGCATTTGAGTGAACAAACGAGCGAATTAATGCGAACGAGGCATTTTTGGACCAAATCGGTGTGCTATAACCAACGGTTTCAGGGGTAGGGATCATCCCAATGTTGTTCGTTTCAATATTCGTGGCCATTTGGGTTAACAAACAGGCATAAGGGCAAGAATGGGGTGTCTTTGGGCCAAATCCATGTGCTATAGGCCATAAATTTGGAGGTAGGCTCGGGGTCCGTGTGTGCTGTTGGCCAAAAATGATCAGGGCATGCCAAGGAGGTAGCTGATCATCCCAGTTTAGTTATTTTAGATATTCATCACCATTTGGATGGACAAACAGGCAAATGGTGTGAATGGTGCATTTTGGGCCAAATCGGTGTGATATAGCCCACGATTCTAGTTGTGGGCCCAGTGTCTGAGCATGATGTGGGCCAAAAAATAATTGAGGCTTCCCAGGGAGGTTGGGGATTATCCCAGCATGGTCTATTTCTATATTTGTGGCTATTTGTGTGGATAAATTGAACAAACAGCATGAATGAGGCATTTTCGGGCGAAATCAGCATGCTACTGTCCATGATTCTAGGGGTGAGCCCCAGTTTAGGGCATGCTGTAGGTTGAAATCAACTGCAACATGTCAAGGAGGTTGGGGATTGTCCTAGTGTGGTATGTTTTTATATTCATGGCCATTTGGAAGGATAAAAGGGCAAAACGATGTGAATGGGGCATTGTTAGGCCAAATCGGTGTGCTATGGCCCACGGTTCCAGGGGTGGGCTCGGGGTTCAGACGTGTTATAGGCCTAAAATAAATGAGGGCATGCCAGGGATGATGGTGATTATCCCAGTGTTGTCCATTTTAATGTTTGTGATAATTTGGGAGAAAAAATAAGCAAAACGGTGAGAACAGGGCATTTTGGGCTAAATTGGTGTGTTATATCCTTTAGGGGTGGACTAGGGGTCTGGTATTTTGTGGCCCTAAAATTGATTGGGTTATTACAGGGAGGTTGGGGGCTATCTTAGTGTAGTTAGTTTTGATATTCCTGGCCATTTGGGTGGACAAACGGATGAAACAATAAGAATGGGGAATTTTTGAGCTAAATCGATGTGCTATAGTACACGGTCGTGTGGGTGAGACTGGGGTCAGGATATGTTGTAGGCCAAATATTGACTAGGCCGTGCCAGGGAGGTTGAGGATCATCTTATTAGGGTCTGTTTCAATATTCATGGCCACTTGGGTGGACAAATGGGCTAAACAACATGAACAGGGCATATTCGGGTCAAATCGGGATGCTATAGCCCATGGTTCTAGGGTGGGCACAGGTGTGCTTCTGGCTGCAAATTGATCTTGGCATGCTAGGTAGGTTGGTTATCATCCCAATATGTACCATTTCTACATTCGTGGCCACTTGGGTGGACAAATGGGTGAAATGGTGTGATCGAGGTATTTTAAGGCTAAATTGGTGTGTTATAGCCCATGGTTTTGAGGGTGGGACCATGGTACGGGAATGATTTGTGAAGAAAATCAATCAAAACATGCCAGGAAGGTTGGAGATTGTCCCAGTATGGTCCGTTTCAACATTCGTGGCTATTTGGATGGACAAATGGGAAAAATGGCGCAAAAAGGGTATTTTCGGGCCAAATTGGTGTGCTATAGCCCAATATTTCAGTGGTGGGCCCAGGGTTCGGGTGTGCTGTGGTCCAAAAATTGATCATAGAATGTTAGGGAGGTAGGGAATCATTCCAATGTTGTCCATTTCCATATTTATGGTCATTTGGGTTGACAAATAAGCTAAACGGCACAAATAGGGCATTTTCAGGCTAAATCGATGTGCTATAGCCCACAGTTCTGGGGGTGCGCCTGGGGTTCGGGCTTGTTGTGGGTCAAAAGTAGATTGAGGCATGCCTGGGATGTTGGGTATCATGCCAGTATGGACTGCTTAAATATTCATGGTAATTTATATGGAAAAATGGGTGAAACGGCACGAACGGGGAGTTTTCATGCCAAATTGGTGTGCTATATCCCACAGTTCTGGGGTTGGTC